>NW_028187846.1:0-46472 GCF_964204655.1 Triturus cristatus
GAACCCCTTTCCAGCCCTGAGCCCTAAGACCGAGACCCGCCATAGCCCCCCCCAGGCCCTAAACCCTATCACCGACCCCCTACCCAGCCCTGAGCCCTAAGACCAACACCCCCGCAGCCCCCCCAGGCCCCAAAACCCTAACACCGAACCCCTTCCCAGCCCTGAGCCCTAAGACCGAGACCCCCGCAGCCCCCCCAGGCCCCAAACTCTAACACCAACCCCTCCCCAGCCCTGAGCCCTAAGACCGAGACCCCCACAGCCCCCCCCGCAAGCCCAAAACCCTACTAACGACCCCTCCCCAGCCCTGAACCCTAAGACCGAGACCCCCCCGCAGCCCCCAGGACCACAACCCTAACACCGACCCCTACCCAGCCCTGAGCCCTAAGACCGAGACCCCCCGCAGCCTCCCCCTAGCCACAAACCCTACAACCGACCCTACCCCAACCCTACGTCTAACTGCCCTGAGCCCTAAGGCCGACTACCGGGCCCACCACCCAACACCCAGAGCCCTACACCCAACCCTACCCCAGCCCTAAGCCCTAGTACCGAGACCCGCCATAGCCCCCCCCCTGGCCCTAAACCCTAACACTGACCCCTACCCAGCCTGAGCCCTAAGACCGACACCCCCCGCAGCCCCCCCAGGCCCCAAAACCCTAACACCGAACCCCTTTCCAGCCCTGAGCCCTAAGACCGAGACCCGCCATAGCCCCCCCCAGGCCCTAAACCCTATCACCGACCCCCTACCCAGCCCTGAGCCCTAAGACCAACACCCCCCGCAGCCCCCCCAGGCCCCAAAACCCTAACACCGAACCCCTTCCCAGCCCTGAGCCCTAAGACCGAGACCCCCGCAGCCCCCCAGGCCCCAAACTCTAACACCAACCCCTCCCCAGCCCTGAGCCCTAAGACCGAGACCCCCACAGCCCCCCCCGCAAGCCCAAAACCCTACTAACGACCCCTCCCCAGCCCTGAACCCTAAGACCGAGACCCCCCCGCAGCCCCCAGGACCACAACCCTAACACCGACCCCTACCCAGCCCTGAGCCCTAAGACCGAGACCCCCCGCAGCCTCCCCCTAGCCACAAACCCTACAACCGACCCTACCCCAACCCTACGTCTAACTGCCCTGAGCCCTAAGGCCGACTACCGGGCCCACCCACCCAACACCCAGAGCCCTACACCCAACCCTACCCCAGCCCTAAGCCCTAGTACCGAGACCCGCCATAGCCCCCCCCCTGGCCCTAAACCCTAACACTGACCCCTACCCAGCCCTGAGCCCTAAGACCGACACCCCCCGCAGCCCCCCCAGGCCCCAAAACCCTAACACCGAACCCCTTTCCAGCCCTGAGCCCTAAGACCGAGACCCGCCATAGCCCCCCCCAGGCCCTAAACCCTATCACCGACCCCCTACCCAGCCCTGAGCCCTAAGACCAACACCCCCCGCAGCCCCCCCAGGCCCCAAAACCCTAACACCGAACCCCTTCCCAGCCCTGAGCCCTAAGACCGAGACCCCCGCAGCCCCCCCAGGCCCCAAACTCTAACACCAACCCCTCCCCAGCCCTGAGCCCTAAGACCGAGACCCCCCACAGCCCCCCCCGCAAGCCCAAAACCCTACTAACGACCCCTCCCCAGCCCTGAACCCTAAGACCGAGACCCCCCCGCAGCCCCCAGGACCACAACCCTAACACCGACCCCTACCCAGCCCTGAGCCCTAAGACCGAGACCCCCCGCAGCCTCCCCCTAGCCACAAACCCTACAACCGACCCTACCCCAACCCTACGTCTAACTGCCCTGAGCCCTAAGGCCGACTACCGGGCCCACCCACCCAACACCCAGAGCCCTACACCCAACCCTACCCCAGCCCTAAGCCCTAGTACCGAGACCCGCCATAGCCCCCCCCCAGGCCCTAAACCCTATCACCGACCCCCTACCCAGCCCTGAGCCCTAAGACCAACACCCCCCGCAGCCCCCCCAGGCCCCAAAACCCTAACACCGAACCCCTTCCCAGCCCTGAGCCCTAAGACCAAGACCCCCGCAGCCCCCCCAGGCCCCAAACTCTAACACCAACCCCTCCCCAGCCCTGAGCCCTAAGACCGACACCCCCCACAGCCCCCACCCCCAAGCCCAACACCCTACTAACGACCCCTCCCTAGCCCTGAACCCTAAGACCGAGACCCCCCCGCAGCCCCCAGGACCACAACCCTAACACCGACCCCTACCCAGCCCTGAGCCCTAAGACCGAGACCCCCCGCAGCCTCCCCCTAGCCACAAACCCTACAACCGACCCTACCCCAACCCTACGTCTAACTGCCCTGAGCCCTAAGGCCGACTACCGGGCCCACCCACCCAACACCCAGAGCCCTACACCCAACCCTACCCCAGCCCTAAGCCCTAGTACCGAGACCCGCCATAGCCCCCCCCCAGGCCCTAAACCCTATCACCGACCCCCTACCCAGCCCTGAGCCCTAAGACCAACACCCCCCGCAGCCCCCCCAGGCCCCAAAACCCTAACACCGAACCCCTTCCCAGCCCTGAGCCCTAAGACCAAGACCCCCGCAGCCCCCCCAGGCCCCAAACTCTAACACCAACCCCTCCCCAGCCCTGAGCCCTAAGACCGACACCCCCCACAGCCCCCACCCCCAAGCCCAACACCCTACTAACGACCCCTCCCTAGCCCTGAACCCTAAGACCGAGACCCCCCCGCAGCCCCCAGGACCACAACCCTAACACCGACCCCTACCCAGCCCTGAGCCCTAAGACCGAGACCCCCCGCAGCCTCCCCCTAGCCACAAACCCTACAACCGACCCTACCCCAACCCTACGTCTAACTGCCCTGAGCCCTAAGGCCGACTACCGGGCCCACCCAGAGCCCTACACCCAACCCTACCCCAGCCCTAAGCCCTAGTACCGAGACCCACCATAGCCCCCCCCAGGCCCTAAACCCTATCACCGACCCCCTACCCAGCCCTGAGCCCTAAGACCAACACCCCCCGCAGCCCCCCCAGGCCCCAAAACCCTAACACCGAACCCCTTCCCAGCCCTGAGCCCTAAGACCGAGACCCCCGCAGCCCCCCCAGGCCCCAAACTCTAACACCAACCCCTCCCCAGCCCTGAGCCCTAAGACCGAGACCCCCCACAGCCCCCCCCGCAAGCCCAAAACCCTACTAACGACCCCTCCCCAGCCCTGAACCCTAAGACCGAGACCCCCCCGCAGCCCCCAGGACCACAACCCTAACACCGACCCCTACCCAGCCCTGAGCCCTAAGACCGAGACCCCCCGCAGCCTCCCCCTAGCCACAAACCCTACAACCGACCCTACCCCAACCCTACGTCTAACTGCCCTGAGCCCTAAGGCCGACTACCGGGCCCACCCACCCAACACCCAGAGCCCTACACCCAACCCTACCCCAGCCCTAAGCCCTAGTACCGAGACCCGCCATAGCCCCCCCCCAGGCCCTAAACCCTATCACCGACCCCCTACCCAGCCCTGAGCCCTAAGACCAACACCCCCCGCAGCCCCCCCAGGCCCCAAAACCCTAACACCGAACCCCTTCCCAGCCCTGAGCCCTAAGACCAAGACCCCCGCAGCCCCCCCAGGCCCCAAACTCTAACACCAACCCCTCCCCAGCCCTGAGCCCTAAGACCGACACCCCCCACAGCCCCCACCCCCAAGCCCAACACCCTACTAACGACCCCTCCCTAGCCCTGAACCCTAAGACCGAGACCCCCCCGCAGCCCCCAGGACCACAACCCTAACACCGACCCCTACCCAGCCCTGAGCCCTAAGACCGAGACCCCCCGCAGCCTCCCCCTAGCCACAAACCCTACAACCGACCCTACCCCAACCCTACGTCTAACTGCCCTGAGCCCTAAGGCCGACTACCGGGCCCACCCACCCAACACCCAGAGCCCTACACCCAACCCTACCCCAGCCCTAAGCCCTAGTACCGAGACCCGCCATAGCCCCCCCCCAGGCCCTAAACCCTATCACCGACCCCCTACCCAGCCCTGAGCCCTAAGACCAACACCCCCCGCAGCCCCCCCAGGCCCCAAAACCCTAACACCGAACCCCTTCCCAGCCCTGAGCCCTAAGACCAAGACCCCCGCAGCCCCCCCAGGCCCCAAACTCTAACACCAACCCCTCCCCAGCCCTGAGCCCTAAGACCGACACCCCCCACAGCCCCCACCCCCAAGCCCAACACCCTACTAACGACCCCTCCCTAGCCCTGAACCCTAAGACCGAGACCCCCCCGCAGCCCCCAGGACCACAACCCTAACACCGACCCCTACCCAGCCCTGAGCCCTAAGACCGAGACCCCCCGCAGCCTCCCCCTAGCCACAAACCCTACAACCGACCCTACCCCAACCCTACGTCTAACTGCCCTGAGCCCTAAGGCCGACTACCGGGCCCACCCACCCAACACCCAGAGCCCTACACCCAACCCTACCCCAGCCCTAAGCCCTAGTACCGAGACCCGCCATAGCCCCCCCCCTGGCCCTAAACCCTAACACTGACCCCTACCCAGCCCTGAGCCCTAAGACCGACACCCCCCGCAGCCCCCCCAGGCCCCAAAACCCTAACACCGAACCCCTTTCCAGCCCTGAGCCCTAAGACCGAGACCCGCCATAGCCCCCCCCAGGCCCTAAACCCTATCACCGACCCCCTACCCAGCCCTGAGCCCTAAGACCAACACCCCCCGCAGCCCCCCCAGGCCCCAAAACCCTAACACCGAACCCCTTCCCAGCCCTGAGCCCTAAGACCGAGACCCCCGCAGCCCCCCCAGGCCCCAAACTCTAACACCAACCCCTCCCCAGCCCTGAGCCCTAAGACCGAGACCCCCCACAGCCCCCCCCGCAAGCCCAAAACCCTACTAACGACCCCTCCCCAGCCCTGAACCCTAAGACCGAGACCCCCCCGCAGCCCCCAGGACCACAACCCTAACACCGACCCCTACCCAGCCCTGAGCCCTAAGACCGAGACCCCCCGCAGCCTCCCCCTAGCCACAAACCCTACAACCGACCCTACCCCAACCCTACGTCTAACTGCCCTGAGCCCTAAGGCCGACTACCGGGCCCACCCACCCAACACCCAGAGCCCTACACCCAACCCTACCCCAGCCCTAAGCCCTAGTACCGAGACCCGCCATAGCCCCCCCCCTGGCCCTAAACCCTAACACTGACCCCTACCCAGCCCTGAGCCCTAAGACCGACACCCCCCGCAGCCCCCCCAGGCCCCAAAACCCTAACACCGAACCCCTTTCCAGCCCTGAGCCCTAAGACCGAGACCCGCCATAGCCCCCCCCAGGCCCTAAACCCTATCACCGACCCCCTACCCAGCCCTGAGCCCTAAGACCAACACCCCCCGCAGCCCCCCCAGGCCCCAAAACCCTAACACCGAACCCCTTCCCAGCCCTGAGCCCTAAGACCGAGACCCCCGCAGCCCCCCCAGGCCCCAAACTCTAACACCAACCCCTCCCCAGCCCTGAGCCCTAAGACCGAGACCCCCCACAGCCCCCCCCGCAAGCCCAAAACCCTACTAACGACCCCTCCCCAGCCCTGAACCCTAAGACCGAGACCCCCCCGCAGCCCCCAGGACCACAACCCTAACACCGACCCCTACCCAGCCCTGAGCCCTAAGACCGAGACCCCCCGCAGCCTCCCCCTAGCCACAAACCCTACAACCGACCCTACCCCAACCCTACGTCTAACTGCCCTGAGCCCTAAGGCCGACTACCGGGCCCACCCACCCAACACCCAGAGCCCTACACCCAACCCTACCCCAGCCCTAAGCCCTAGTACCGAGACCCGCCATAGCCCCCCCCCTGGCCCTAAACCCTAACACTGACCCCTACCCAGCCCTGAGCCCTAAGACCGACACCCCCCGCAGCCCCCCCAGGCCCCAAAACCCTAACACCGAACCCCTTTCCAGCCCTGAGCCCTAAGACCGAGACCCGCCATAGCCCCCCCCAGGCCCTAAACCCTATCACCGACCCCCTACCCAGCCCTGAGCCCTAAGACCAACACCCCCCGCAGCCCCCCCAGGCCCCAAAACCCTAACACCGAACCCCTTCCCAGCCCTGAGCCCTAAGACCGAGACCCCCGCAGCCCCCCCAGGCCCCAAACTCTAACACCAACCCCTCCCCAGCCCTGAGCCCTAAGACCGAGACCCCCCACAGCCCCCCCCGCAAGCCCAAAACCCTACTAACGACCCCTCCCCAGCCCTGAACCCTAAGACCGAGACCCCCCCGCAGCCCCCAGGACCACAACCCTAACACCGACCCCTACCCAGCCCTGAGCCCTAAGACCGAGACCCCCCGCAGCCTCCCCCTAGCCACAAACCCTACAACCGACCCTACCCCAACCCTACGTCTAACTGCCCTGAGCCCTAAGGCCGACTACCGGGCCCACCCACCCAACACCCAGAGCCCTACACCCAACCCTACCCCAGCCCTAAGCCCTAGTACCGAGACCCGCCATAGCCCCCCCCCTGGCCCTAAACCCTAACACTGACCCCTACCCAGCCCTGAGCCCTAAGACCGACACCCCCCGCAGCCCCCCCAGGCCCCAAAACCCTAACACCGAACCCCTTTCCAGCCCTGAGCCCTAAGACCGAGACCCGCCATAGCCCCCCCCAGGCCCTAAACCCTATCACCGACCCCCTACCCAGCCCTGAGCCCTAAGACCAACACCCCCCGCAGCCCCCCCAGGCCCCAAAACCCTAACACCGAACCCCTTCCCAGCCCTGAGCCCTAAGACCGAGACCCCCGCAGCCCCCCAGGCCCCAAACTCTAACACCAACCCCTCCCCAGCCCTGAGCCCTAAGACCGAGACCCCCCACAGCCCCCCCGCAAGCCCAAAACCCTACTAACGACCCCTCCCCAGCCCTGAACCCTAAGACCGAGACCCCCCCGCAGCCCCCAGGACCACAACCCTAACACCGACCCCTACCCAGCCCTGAGCCCTAAGACCGAGACCCCCCGCAGCCTCCCCCTAGCCACAAACCCTACAACCGACCCTACCCCAACCCTACGTCTAACTGCCCTGAGCCCTAAGGCCGACTACCGGGCCCACCCACCCAACACCCAGAGCCCTACACCCAACCCTACCCCAGCCCTAAGCCCTAGTACCGAGACCCGCCATAGCCCCCCCCCTGGCCCTAAACCCTAACACTGACCCCTACCCAGCCCTGAGCCCTAAGACCGACACCCCCCGCAGCCCCCCCAGGCCCCAAAACCCTAACACCGAACCCCTTTCCAGCCCTGAGCCCTAAGACCGAGACCCGCCATAGCCCCCCCCAGGCCCTAAACCCTATCACCGACCCCCTACCCAGCCCTGAGCCCTAAGACCAACACCCCCCGCAGCCCCCCCAGGCCCCAAAACCCTAACACCGAACCCCTTCCCAGCCCTGAGCCCTAAGACCGAGACCCCCGCAGCCCCCCCAGGCCCCAAACTCTAACACCAACCCCTCCCCAGCCCTGAGCCCTAAGACCGAGACCCCCCACAGCCCCCCCCGCAAGCCCAAAACCCTACTAACGACCCCTCCCCAGCCCTGAACCCTAAGACCGAGACCCCCCCGCAGCCCCCAGGACCACAACCCTAACACCGACCCCTACCCAGCCCTGAGCCCTAAGACCGAGACCCCCCGCAGCCTCCCCCTAGCCACAAACCCTACAACCGACCCTACCCCAACCCTACGTCTAACTGCCCTGAGCCCTAAGGCCGACTACCGGGCCCACCCACCCAACACCCAGAGCCCTACACCCAACCCTACCCCAGCCCTAAGCCCTAGTACCGAGACCCGCCATAGCCCCCCCCCTGGCCCTAAACCCTAACACTGACCCCTACCCAGCCCTGAGCCCTAAGACCGACACCCCCCGCAGCCCCCCCAGGCCCCAAAACCCTAACACCGAACCCCTTTCCAGCCCTGAGCCCTAAGACCGAGACCCGCCATAGCCCCCCCCAGGCCCTAAACCCTATCACCGACCCCCTACCCAGCCCTGAGCCCTAAGACCAACACCCCCCGCAGCCCCCCCAGGCCCCAAAACCCTAACACCGAACCCCTTCCCAGCCCTGAGCCCTAAGACCGAGACCCCCGCAGCCCCCCCAGGCCCCAAACTCTAACACCAACCCCTCCCCAGCCCTGAGCCCTAAGACCGAGACCCCCCACAGCCCCCCCCGCAAGCCCAAAACCCTACTAACGACCCCTCCCCAGCCCTGAACCCTAAGACCGAGACCCCCCCGCAGCCCCCAGGACCACAACCCTAACACCGACCCCTACCCAGCCCTGAGCCCTAAGACCGAGACCCCCCGCAGCCTCCCCCTAGCCACAAACCCTACAACCGACCCTACCCCAACCCTACGTCTAACTGCCCTGAGCCCTAAGGCCGACTACCGGGCCCACCCACCCAACACCCAGAGCCCTACACCCAACCCTACCCCAGCCCTAAGCCCTAGTACCGAGACCCGCCATAGCCCCCCCCCTGGCCCTAAACCCTAACACTGACCCCTACCCAGCCCTGAGCCCTAAGACCGACACCCCCCGCAGCCCCCCCAGGCCCCAAAACCCTAACACCGAACCCCTTTCCAGCCCTGAGCCCTAAGACCGAGACCCGCCATAGCCCCCCCCAGGCCCTAAACCCTATCACCGACCCCCTACCCAGCCCTGAGCCCTAAGACCGACACCCCCCGCAGCCCCCCCAGGCCCCAAAACCCTAACACCGAACCCCTTCCCAGCCCTGAGCCCTAAGACCAAGACCCCCGCAGCCCCCCCAGGCCCCAAACTCTAACACCAACCCCTCCCCAGCCCTGAGCCCTAAGACCGACACCCCCCACAGCCCCCACCCCCAAGCCCAACACCCTACTAACGACCCCTCCCTAGCCCTGAACCCTAAGACCGAGACCCCCCCGCAGCCCCCAGGACCACAACCCTAACACCGACCCCTACCCAGCCCTGAGCCCTAAGACCGAGACCCCCCGCAGCCTCCCCCTAGCCACAAACCCTACAACCGACCCTACCCCAACCCTACGTCTAACTGCCCTGAGCCCTAAGGCCGACTACCGGGCCCACCCAGAGCCCTACACCCAACCCTACCCCAGCCCTAAGCCCTAGTACCGAGACCCACCATAGCCCCCCCCAGGCCCTAAACCCTATCACCGACCCCCTACCCAGCCCTGAGCCCTAAGACCAACACCCCCCGCAGCCCCCCCAGGCCCCAAAACCCTAACACCGAACCCCTTCCCAGCCCTGAGCCCTAAGACCGAGACCCCCGCAGCCCCCCCAGGCCCCAAACTCTAACACCAACCCCTCCCCAGCCCTGAGCCCTAAGACCGAGACCCCCCACAGCCCCCCCCGCAAGCCCAAAACCCTACTAACGACCCCTCCCCAGCCCTGAACCCTAAGACCGAGACCCCCCCGCAGCCCCCAGGACCACAACCCTAACACCGACCCCTACCCAGCCCTGAGCCCTAAGACCGAGACCCCCCGCAGCCTCCCCCTAGCCACAAACCCTACAACCGACCCTACCCCAACCCTACGTCTAACTGCCCTGAGCCCTAAGGCCGACTACCGGGCCCACCCACCCAACACCCAGAGCCCTACACCCAACCCTACCCCAGCCCTAAGCCCTAGTACCGAGACCCGCCATAGCCCCCCCCCAGGCCCTAAACCCTATCACCGACCCCCTACCCAGCCCTGAGCCCTAAGACCAACACCCCCCGCAGCCCCCCCAGGCCCCAAAACCCTAACACCGAACCCCTTCCCAGCCCTGAGCCCTAAGACCAAGACCCCCGCAGCCCCCCCAGGCCCCAAACTCTAACACCAACCCCTCCCCAGCCCTGAGCCCTAAGACCGACACCCCCCACAGCCCCCACCCCCAAGCCCAACACCCTACTAACGACCCCTCCCTAGCCCTGAACCCTAAGACCGAGACCCCCCCGCAGCCCCCAGGACCACAACCCTAACACCGACCCCTACCCAGCCCTGAGCCCTAAGACCGAGACCCCCCGCAGCCTCCCCCTAGCCACAAACCCTACAACCGACCCTACCCCAACCCTACGTCTAACTGCCCTGAGCCCTAAGGCCGACTACCGGGCCCACCCACCCAACACCCAGAGCCCTACACCCAACCCTACCCCAGCCCTAAGCCCTAGTACCGAGACCCGCCATAGCCCCCCCCCTGGCCCTAAACCCTAACACTGACCCCTACCCAGCCCTGAGCCCTAAGACCGACACCCCCCGCAGCCCCCCCAGGCCCCAAAACCCTAACACCGAACCCCTTTCCAGCCCTGAGCCCTAAGACCGAGACCCGCCATAGCCCCCCCCAGGCCCTAAACCCTATCACCGACCCCCTACCCAGCCCTGAGCCCTAAGACCAACACCCCCCGCAGCCCCCCCAGGCCCCAAAACCCTAACACCGAACCCCTTCCCAGCCCTGAGCCCTAAGACCGAGACCCCCGCAGCCCCCCCAGGCCCCAAACTCTAACACCAACCCCTCCCCAGCCCTGAGCCCTAAGACCGAGACCCCCCACAGCCCCCCCCGCAAGCCCAAAACCCTACTAACGACCCCTCCCCAGCCCTGAACCCTAAGACCGAGACCCCCCCGCAGCCCCCAGGACCACAACCCTAACACCGACCCCTACCCAGCCCTGAGCCCTAAGACCGAGACCCCCCGCAGCCTCCCCCTAGCCACAAACCCTACAACCGACCCTACCCCAACCCTACGTCTAACTGCCCTGAGCCCTAAGGCCGACTACCGGGCCCACCCACCCAACACCCAGAGCCCTACACCCAACCCTACCCCAGCCCTAAGCCCTAGTACCGAGACCCGCCATAGCCCCCCCCCTGGCCCTAAACCCTAACACTGACCCCTACCCAGCCCTGAGCCCTAAGACCGACACCCCCCGCAGCCCCCCCAGGCCCCAAAACCCTAACACCGAACCCCTTTCCAGCCCTGAGCCCTAAGACCGAGACCCGCCATAGCCCCCCCCAGGCCCTAAACCCTATCACCGACCCCCTACCCAGCCCTGAGCCCTAAGACCAACACCCCCCGCAGCCCCCCCAGGCCCCAAAACCCTAACACCGAACCCCTTCCCAGCCCTGAGCCCTAAGACCAAGACCCCCGCAGCCCCCCCAGGCCCCAAACTCTAACACCAACCCCTCCCCAGCCCTGAGCCCTAAGACCGACACCCCCCACAGCCCCCACCCCCAAGCCCAACACCCTACTAACGACCCCTCCCTAGCCCTGAACCCTAAGACCGAGACCCCCCCGCAGCCCCCAGGACCACAACCCTAACACCGACCCCTACCCAGCCCTGAGCCCTAAGACCGAGACCCCCCGCAGCCTCCCCCTAGCCACAAACCCTACAACCGACCCTACCCCAACCCTACGTCTAACTGCCCTGAGCCCTAAGGCCGACTACCGGGCCCACCCACCCAACACCCAGAGCCCTACACCCAACCCTACCCCAGCCCTAAGCCCTAGTACCGAGACCCGCCATAGCCCCCCCCAGGCCCTAAACCCTATCACCGACCCCCTACCCAGCCCTGAGCCCTAAGACCAACACCCCCCGCAGCCCCCCCAGGCCCCAAAACCCTAACACCGAACCCCTTCCCAGCCCTGAGCCCTAAGACCAAGACCCCCGCAGCCCCCCCAGGCCCCAAACTCTAACACCAACCCCTCCCCAGCCCTGAGCCCTAAGACCGAGACCCCCCACAGCCCCCCCCGCAAGCCCAAAACCCTACTAACGACCCCTCCCCAGCCCTGAACCCTAAGACCGAGACCCCCCCGCAGCCCCCAGGACCACAACCCTAACACCGACCCCTACCCAGCCCTGAGCCCTAAGACCGAGACCCCCCGCAGCCTCCCCCTAGCCACAAACCCTACAACCGACCCTACCCCAACCCTACGTCTAACTGCCCTGAGCCCTAAGGCCGACTACCGGGCCCACCCACCCAACACCCAGAGCCCTACACCCAACCCTACCCCAGCCCTAAGCCCTAGTACCGAGACCCGCCATAGCCCCCCCCCTGGCCCTAAACCCTAACACTGACCCCTACCCAGCCCTGAGCCCTAAGACCGACACCCCCCGCAGCCCCCCCAGGCCCCAAAACCCTAACACCGAACCCCTTTCCAGCCCTGAGCCCTAAGACCGAGACCCGCCATAGCCCCCCCCAGGCCCTAAACCCTATCACCGACCCCCTACCCAGCCCTGAGCCCTAAGACCAACACCCCCCGCAGCCCCCCCAGGCCCCAAAACCCTAACACCGAACCCCTTCCCAGCCCTGAGCCCTAAGACCAAGACCCCCGCAGCCCCCCCAGGCCCCAAACTCTAACACCAACCCCTCCCCAGCCCTGAGCCCTAAGACCGAGACCCCCCACAGCCCCCCCCGCAAGCCCAAAACCCTACTAACGACCCCTCCCCAGCCCTGAACCCTAAGACCGAGACCCCCCCGCAGCCCCCAGGACCACAACCCTAACACCGACCCCTACCCAGCCCTGAGCCCTAAGACCGAGACCCCCCGCAGCCTCCCCCTAGCCACAAACCCTACAACCGACCCTACCCCAACCCTACGTCTAACTGCCCTGAGCCCTAAGGCCGACTACCGGGCCCACCCACCCAACACCCAGAGCCCTACACCCAACCCTACCCCAGCCCTAAGCCCTAGTACCGAGACCCACCATAGCCCCCCCCAGGCCCTAAACCCTATCACCGACCCCCTACCCAGCCCTGAGCCCTAAGACCGACACCCCCCGCAGCCCCCCCAGGCCCCAAAACCCTAACACCGAACCCCTTTCCAGCCCTGAGCCCTAAGACCGAGACCCGCCATAGCCCCCCCCAGGCCCTAAACCCTATCACCGACCCCCTACCCAGCCCTGAGCCCTAAGACCAACACCCCCCGCAGCCCCCCCAGGCCCCAAAACCCTAACACCGAACCCCTTCCCAGCCCTGAGCCCTAAGACCGAGACCCCCGCAGCCCCCCCAGGCCCCAAACTCTAACACCAACCCCTCCCCAGCCCTGAGCCCTAAGACCGAGACCCCCCACAGCCCCCCCCGCAAGCCCAAAACCCTACTAACGACCCCTCCCCAGCCCTGAACCCTAAGACCGAGACCCCCCCGCAGCCCCCAGGACCACAACCCTAACACCGACCCCTACCCAGCCCTGAGCCCTAAGACCGAGACCCCCCGCAGCCTCCCCCTAGCCACAAACCCTACAACCGACCCTACCCCAATCCTACGTCTAACTGCCCTGAGCCCTAAGGCCGACTACCGGGCCCACCCACCCAACACCCAGAGCCCTACACCCAACCCTACCCCAGCCCTAAGCCCTAGTACCGAGACCCGCCATAGCCCCCCCCAGGCCCTAAACCCTATCACCGACCCCCTACCCAGCCCTGAGCCCTAAGACCAACACCCCCCGCAGCCCCCCCAGGCCCCAAAACCCTAACACCGAACCCCTTCCCAGCCCTGAGCCCTAAGACCGAGACCCCCGCAGCCCCCCCAGGCCCCAAACTCTAACACCAACCCCTCCCCAGCCCTGAGCCCTAAGACCGAGACCCCCCACAGCCCCCCCCGCAAGCCCAAAACCCTACTAACGACCCCTCCCCAGCCCTGAACCCTAAGACCGAGACCCCCCCGCAGCCCCCAGGACCACAACCCTAACACCGACCCCTACCCAGCCCTGAGCCCTAAGACCGAGACCCCCCGCAGCCTCCCCCTAGCCACAAACCCTACAACCGACCCTACCCCAACCCTACGTCTAACTGCCCTGAGCCCTAAGGCCGACTACCGGGCCCACCCACCCAACACCCAGAGCCCTACACCCAACCCTACCCCAGCCCTAAGCCCTAGTACCGAGACCCGCCATAGCCCCCCCCCTGGCCCTAAACCCTAACACTGACCCCTACCCAGCCCTGAGCCCTAAGACCGACACCCCCCGCAGCCCCCCCAGGCCCCAAAACCCTAACACCGAACCCCTTTCCAGCCCTGAGCCCTAAGACCGAGACCCGCCATAGCCCCCCCCAGGCCCTAAACCCTATCACCGACCCCCTACCCAGCCCTGAGCCCTAAGACCAACACCCCCCGCAGCCCCCCCAGGCCCCAAAACCCTAACACCGAACCCCTTCCCAGCCCTGAGCCCTAAGACCGAGACCCCCGCAGCCCCCCCAGGCCCCAAACTCTAACACCAACCCCTCCCCAGCCCTGAGCCCTAAGACCGAGACCCCCCACAGCCCCCACCCCAAGCCCAAAACCCTACTAACGACCCCTCCCCAGCCCTAAACCCTAAGACCGAAACCCCCCGCAGCCCCCAGGACCACAACCCTAACACCGACCCCTACCCAGCCCTGAGCCCTAAGACCGAGACCCCCCGCAGCCTCCCCCTAGCCACAAACCCTACAACCGACCCTACCCCAACCCTACGTCTAACTGCCCTGAGCCCTAAGGCCGACTACCGGGCCCACCCACCCAACACCCAGAGCCCTACACCCAACCCTACCCCAGCCCTAAGCCCTAGTACCGAGACCCACCATAGCCCCCCCAGGCCCTAAACCCTAACACCGACCCCTACCCAGCCCTGAGCCCTAAGACCGACACCCCCCACAGCCCCCACCCCCAAGCCCAACACCCTACTAACGACCCCTCCCTAGCCCTGAACCCTAAGACCGAGACCCCCCCGCAGCCCCCAGGACCACAACCCTAACACCGACCCCTACCCAGCCCTGAGCCCTAAGACCGAGACCCCCCGCAGCCTCCCCCTAGCCACAAACCCTACAACCGACCCTACCCCAACCCTACGTCTAACTGCCCTGAGCCCTAAGGCCGACTACCGGGCCCACCCAGAGCCCTACACCCAACCCTACCCCAGCCCTAAGCCCTAGTACCGAGACCCACCATAGCCCCCCCCAGGCCCTAAACCCTAACACCGACCCCTACCCAGCCCTGAGCCCTAAGACCGACACCCCCCACAGCCCCCACCCCCAAGCCCAACACCCTACTAACGACCCCTCCCTAGCCCTGAACCCTAAGACCGAGACCCCCCCGCAGCCCCCAGGACCACAACCCTAACACCGACCCCTACCCAGCCCTGAGCCCTAAGACCGAGACCCCCCGCAGCCTCCCCCTAGCCACAAACCCTACAACCGACCCTACCCCAACCCTACGTCTAACTGCCCTGAGCCCTAAGGCCGACTACCGGGCCCACCCAGAGCCCTACACCCAACCCTACCCCAGCCCTAAGCCCTAGTACCGAGACCCACCATAGCCCCCCCCAGGCCCTAAACCCTAACACCGACCCCTACCCAGCCCTGAGCCCTAAGACCGACACCCCCCACAGCCCCCACCCCCAAGCCCAACACCCTACTAACGACCCCTCCCTAGCCCTGAACCCTAAGACCGAGACCCCCCCGCAGCCCCCAGGACCACAACCCTAACACCGACCCCTACCCAGCCCTGAGCCCTAAGACCGAGACCCCCCGCAGCCTCCCCCTAGCCACAAACCCTACAACCGACCCTACCCCAACCCTACGTCTAACTGCCCTGAGCCCTAAGGCCGACTACCGGGCCCACCCAGAGCCCTACACCCAACCCTACCCCAGCCCTAAGCCCTAGTACCGAGACCCACCATAGCCCCCCCCAGGCCCTAAACCCTATCACCGACCCCCTACCCAGCCCTGAGCCCTAAGACCAACACCCCCCGCAGCCCCCCCAGGCCCCAAAACCCTAACACCGAACCCCTTCCCAGCCCTGAGCCCTAAGACCGAGACCCCCGCAGCCCCCCCAGGCCCCAAACTCTAACACCAACCCCTCCCCAGCCCTGAGCCCTAAGACCGAGACCCCCCACAGCCCCCACCCCAAGCCCAAAACCCTACTAACGACCCCTCCCCAGCCCTAAACCCTAAGACCGAAACCCCCCGCAGCCCCCAGGACCACAACCCTAACACCGACCCCTACCCAGCCC
Source organism: Triturus cristatus (assembly GCF_964204655.1). Taxonomy (NCBI): domain Eukaryota; kingdom Metazoa; phylum Chordata; class Amphibia; order Caudata; family Salamandridae; genus Triturus; species Triturus cristatus. The sequence continues at coordinate 15,952 of NW_028187846.1, forward strand.
TGAGCCCTAAGACCGAGACCCCCCGCAGCCTCCCCCTAGCCACAAACCCTACAACCGACCCTACCCCAATCCTACGTCTAACTGCCCTGAGCCCTAAGGCCGACTACCGGGCCCACCCACCCAACACCCAGAGCCCTACACCCAACCCTACCCCAGCCCTAAGCCCTAGTACCGAGACCCGCCATAGCCCCCCCCCTGGCCCTAAACCCTAACACTGACCCCTACCCAGCCCTGAGCCCTAAGACCGACACCCCCCGCAGCCCCCCCAGGCCCCAAAACCCTAACACCGAACCCCTTTCCAGCCCTGAGCCCTAAGACCGAGACCCGCCATAGCCCCCCCCAGGCCCTAAACCCTATCACCGACCCCCTACCCAGCCCTGAGCCCTAAGACCAACACCCCCCGCAGCCCCCCCAGGCCCCAAAACCCTAACACCGAACCCCTTCCCAGCCCTGAGCCCTAAGACCGAGACCCCCGCAGCCCCCCCAGGCCCCAAACTCTAACACCAACCCCTCCCCAGCCCTGAGCCCTAAGACCGAGACCCCCCACAGCCCCCCCCGCAAGCCCAAAACCCTACTAACGACCCCTCCCCAGCCCTGAACCCTAAGACCGAGACCCCCCCGCAGCCCCCAGGACCACAACCCTAACACCGACCCCTACCCAGCCCTGAGCCCTAAGACCGAGACCCCCCGCAGCCTCCCCCTAGCCACAAACCCTACAACCGACCCTACCCCAACCCTACGTCTAACTGCCCTGAGCCCTAAGGCCGACTACCGGGCCCACCCACCCAACACCCAGAGCCCTACACCCAACCCTACCCCAGCCCTAAGCCCTAGTACCGAGACCCACCATAGCCCCCCCCAGGCCCTAAACCCTATCACCGACCCCCTACCCAGCCCTGAGCCCTAAGACCGACACCCCCCGCAGCCCCCCCAGGCCCCAAAACCCTAACACCGAACCCCTTTCCAGCCCTGAGCCCTAAGACCGAGACCCGCCATAGCCCCCCCCAGGCCCTAAACCCTATCACCGACCCCCTACCCAGCCCTGAGCCCTAAGACCAACACCCCCCGCAGCCCCCCCAGGCCCCAAAACCCTAACACCGAACCCCTTCCCAGCCCTGAGCCCTAAGACCGAGACCCCCGCAGCCCCCCCAGGCCCCAAACTCTAACACCAACCCCTCCCCAGCCCTGAGCCCTAAGACCGAGACCCCCCACAGCCCCCCCCGCAAGCCCAAAACCCTACTAACGACCCCTCCCCAGCCCTGAACCCTAAGACCGAGACCCCCCCGCAGCCCCCAGGACCACAACCCTAACACCGACCCCTACCCAGCCCTGAGCCCTAAGACCGAGACCCCCCGCAGCCTCCCCCTAGCCACAAACCCTACAACCGACCCTACCCCAACCCTACGTCTAACTGCCCTGAGCCCTAAGGCCGACTACCGGGCCCACCCACCCAACACCCAGAGCCCTACACCCAACCCTACCCCAGCCCTAAGCCCTAGTACCGAGACCCGCCATAGCCCCCCCCCTGGCCCTAAACCCTAACACTGACCCCTACCCAGCCCTGAGCCCTAAGACCGACACCCCCCGCAGCCCCCCCAGGCCCCAAAACCCTAACACCGAACCCCTTTCCAGCCCTGAGCCCTAAGACCGAGACCCGCCATAGCCCCCCCCAGGCCCTAAACCCTATCACCGACCCCCTACCCAGCCCTGAGCCCTAAGACCAACACCCCCCGCAGCCCCCCCAGGCCCCAAAACCCTAACACCGAACCCCTTCCCAGCCCTGAGCCCTAAGACCGAGACCCCCGCAGCCCCCCCAGGCCCCAAACTCTAACACCAACCCCTCCCCAGCCCTGAGCCCTAAGACCGAGACCCCCCACAGCCCCCCCCGCAAGCCCAAAACCCTACTAACGACCCCTCCCCAGCCCTGAACCCTAAGACCGAGACCCCCCCGCAGCCCCCAGGACCACAACCCTAACACCGACCCCTACCCAGCCCTGAGCCCTAAGACCGAGACCCCCCGCAGCCTCCCCCTAGCCACAAACCCTACAACCGACCCTACCCCAACCCTACGTCTAACTGCCCTGAGCCCTAAGGCCGACTACCGGGCCCACCCACCCAACACCCAGAGCCCTACACCCAACCCTACCCCAGCCCTAAGCCCTAGTACCGAGACCCGCCATAGCCCCCCCCCAGGCCCTAAACCCTATCACCGACCCCCTACCCAGCCCTGAGCCCTAAGACCAACACCCCCCGCAGCCCCCCCAGGCCCCAAAACCCTAACACCGAACCCCTTCCCAGCCCTGAGCCCTAAGACCAAGACCCCCGCAGCCCCCCCAGGCCCCAAACTCTAACACCAACCCCTCCCCAGCCCTGAGCCCTAAGACCGACACCCCCCACAGCCCCCACCCCCAAGCCCAACACCCTACTAACGACCCCTCCCTAGCCCTGAACCCTAAGACCGAGACCCCCCCGCAGCCCCCAGGACCACAACCCTAACACCGACCCCTACCCAGCCCTGAGCCCTAAGACCGAGACCCCCCGCAGCCTCCCCCTAGCCACAAACCCTACAACCGACCCTACCCCAACCCTACGTCTAACTGCCCTGAGCCCTAAGGCCGACTACCGGGCCCACCCACCCAACACCCAGAGCCCTACACCCAACCCTACCCCAGCCCTAAGCCCTAGTACCGAGACCCGCCATAGCCCCCCCCCTGGCCCTAAACCCTAACACTGACCCCTACCCAGCCCTGAGCCCTAAGACCGACACCCCCCGCAGCCCCCCCAGGCCCCAAAACCCTAACACCGAACCCCTTTCCAGCCCTGAGCCCTAAGACCGAGACCCGCCATAGCCCCCCCCAGGCCCTAAACCCTATCACCGACCCCCTACCCAGCCCTGAGCCCTAAGACCAACACCCCCCGCAGCCCCCCCAGGCCCCAAAACCCTAACACCGAACCCCTTCCCAGCCCTGAGCCCTAAGACCGAGACCCCCGCAGCCCCCCCAGGCCCCAAACTCTAACACCAACCCCTCCCCAGCCCTGAGCCCTAAGACCGAGACCCCCCACAGCCCCCCCCGCAAGCCCAAAACCCTACTAACGACCCCTCCCCAGCCCTGAACCCTAAGACCGAGACCCCCCCGCAGCCCCCAGGACCACAACCCTAACACCGACCCCTACCCAGCCCTGAGCCCTAAGACCGAGACCCCCCGCAGCCTCCCCCTAGCCACAAACCCTACAACCGACCCTACCCCAATCCTACGTCTAACTGCCCTGAGCCCTAAGGCCGACTACCGGGCCCACCCACCCAACACCCAGAGCCCTACACCCAACCCTACCCCAGCCCTAAGCCCTAGTACCGAGACCCACCATAGCCCCCCCCAGGCCCTAAACCCTATCACCGACCCCCTACCCAGCCCTGAGCCCTAAGACCGACACCCCCCGCAGCCCCCCCAGGCCCCAAAACCCTAACACCGAACCCCTTTCCAGCCCTGAGCCCTAAGACCGAGACCCGCCATAGCCCCCCCCAGGCCCTAAACCCTATCACCGACCCCCTACCCAGCCCTGAGCCCTAAGACCGACACCCCCCGCAGCCCCCCCAGGCCCCAAAACCCTAACACCGAACCCCTTTCCAGCCCTGAGCCCTAAGACCGAGACCCGCCATAGCCCCCCCCAGGCCCTAAACCCTATCACCGACCCCCTACCCAGCCCTGAGCCCTAAGACCAACACCCCCCGCAGCCCCCCCAGGCCCCAAAACCCTAACACCGAACCCCTTCCCAGCCCTGAGCCCTAAGACCGAGACCCCCGCAGCCCCCCCAGGCCCCAAACTCTAACACCAACCCCTCCCCAGCCCTGAGCCCTAAGACCGAGACCCCCCACAGCCCCCCCCGCAAGCCCAAAACCCTACTAACGACCCCTCCCCAGCCCTGAACCCTAAGACCGAGACCCCCCCGCAGCCCCCAGGACCACAACCCTAACACCGACCCCTACCCAGCCCTGAGCCCTAAGACCGAGACCCCCCGCAGCCTCCCCCTAGCCACAAACCCTACAACCGACCCTACCCCAACCCTACGTCTAACTGCCCTGAGCCCTAAGGCCGACTACCGGGCCCACCCACCCAACACCCAGAGCCCTACACCCAACCCTACCCCAGCCCTAAGCCCTAGTACCGAGACCCACCATAGCCCCCCCAGGCCCTAAACCCTAACACCGACCCCTACCCAGCCCTGAGCCCTAAGACCGACACCCCCCACAGCCCCCACCCCCAAGCCCAACACCCTACTAACGACCCCTCCCTAGCCCTGAACCCTAAGACCGAGACCCCCCCGCAGCCCCCAGGACCACAACCCTAACACCGACCCCTACCCAGCCCTGAGCCCTAAGACCGAGACCCCCCGCAGCCTCCCCCTAGCCACAAACCCTACAACCGACCCTACCCCAACCCTACGTCTAACTGCCCTGAGCCCTAAGGCCGACTACCGGGCCCACCCAGAGCCCTACACCCAACCCTACCCCAGCCCTAAGCCCTAGTACCGAGACCCACCATAGCCCCCCCCAGGCCCTAAACCCTAACACCGACCCCTACCCAGCCCTGAGCCCTAAGACCGACACCCCCCACAGCCCCCACCCCCAAGCCCAACACCCTACTAACGACCCCTCCCTAGCCCTGAACCCTAAGACCGAGACCCCCCCGCAGCCCCCAGGACCACAACCCTAACACCGACCCCTACCCAGCCCTGAGCCCTAAGACCGAGACCCCCCGCAGCCTCCCCCTAGCCACAAACCCTACAACCGACCCTACCCCAACCCTACGTCTAACTGCCCTGAGCCCTAAGGCCGACTACCGGGCCCACCCAGAGCCCTACACCCAACCCTACCCCAGCCCTAAGCCCTAGTACCGAGACCCACCATAGCCCCCCCCAGGCCCTAAACCCTAACACCGACCCCTACCCAGCCCTGAGCCCTAAGACCGACACCCCCCACAGCCCCCACCCCCAAGCCCAACACCCTACTAACGACCCCTCCCTAGCCCTGAACCCTAAGACCGAGACCCCCCCGCAGCCCCCAGGACCACAACCCTAACACCGACCCCTACCCAGCCCTGAGCCCTAAGACCGAGACCCCCCGCAGCCTCCCCCTAGCCACAAACCCTACAACCGACCCTACCCCAACCCTACGTCTAACTGCCCTGAGCCCTAAGGCCGACTACCGGGCCCACCCAGAGCCCTACACCCAACCCTACCCCAGCCCTAAGCCCTAGTACCGAGACCCACCATAGCCCCCCCCAGGCCCTAAACCCTATCACCGACCCCCTACCCAGCCCTGAGCCCTAAGACCAACACCCCCCGCAGCCCCCCCAGGCCCCAAAACCCTAACACCGAACCCCTTCCCAGCCCTGAGCCCTAAGACCGAGACCCCCGCAGCCCCCCCAGGCCCCAAACTCTAACACCAACCCCTCCCCAGCCCTGAGCCCTAAGACCGAGACCCCCCACAGCCCCCACCCCAAGCCCAAAACCCTACTAACGACCCCTCCCCAGCCCTAAACCCTAAGACCGAAACCCCCCGCAGCCCCCAGGACCACAACCCTAACACCGACCCCTACCCAGCCCTGAGCCCTAAGACCGAGACCCCCCGCAGCCTCCCCCTAGCCACAAACCCTACAACCGACCCTACCCCAATCCTACGTCTAACTGCCCTGAGCCCTAAGGCCGACTACCGGGCCCACCCACCCAACACCCAGAGCCCTACACCCAACCCTACCCCAGCCCTAAGCCCTAGTACCGAGACCCGCCATAGCCCCCCCCCTGGCCCTAAACCCTAACACTGACCCCTACCCAGCCCTGAGCCCTAAGACCGACACCCCCCGCAGCCCCCCCAGGCCCCAAAACCCTAACACCGAACCCCTTTCCAGCCCTGAGCCCTAAGACCGAGACCCGCCATAGCCCCCCCCAGGCCCTAAACCCTATCACCGACCCCCTACCCAGCCCTGAGCCCTAAGACCAACACCCCCCGCAGCCCCCCCAGGCCCCAAAACCCTAACACCGAACCCCTTCCCAGCCCTGAGCCCTAAGACCGAGACCCCCGCAGCCCCCCCAGGCCCCAAACTCTAACACCAACCCCTCCCCAGCCCTGAGCCCTAAGACCGAGACCCCCCACAGCCCCCCCCGCAAGCCCAAAACCCTACTAACGACCCCTCCCCAGCCCTGAACCCTAAGACCGAGACCCCCCCGCAGCCCCCAGGACCACAACCCTAACACCGACCCCTACCCAGCCCTGAGCCCTAAGACCGAGACCCCCCGCAGCCTCCCCCTAGCCACAAACCCTACAACCGACCCTACCCCAACCCTACGTCTAACTGCCCTGAGCCCTAAGGCCGACTACCGGGCCCACCCACCCAACACCCAGAGCCCTACACCCAACCCTACCCCAGCCCTAAGCCCTAGTACCGAGACCCACCATAGCCCCCCCCAGGCCCTAAACCCTATCACCGACCCCCTACCCAGCCCTGAGCCCTAAGACCGACACCCCCCGCAGCCCCCCCAGGCCCCAAAACCCTAACACCGAACCCCTTTCCAGCCCTGAGCCCTAAGACCGAGACCCGCCATAGCCCCCCCCAGGCCCTAAACCCTATCACCGACCCCCTACCCAGCCCTGAGCCCTAAGACCAACACCCCCCGCAGCCCCCCCAGGCCCCAAAACCCTAACACCGAACCCCTTCCCAGCCCTGAGCCCTAAGACCGAGACCCCCGCAGCCCCCCCAGGCCCCAAACTCTAACACCAACCCCTCCCCAGCCCTGAGCCCTAAGACCGAGACCCCCCACAGCCCCCCCCGCAAGCCCAAAACCCTACTAACGACCCCTCCCCAGCCCTGAACCCTAAGACCGAGACCCCCCCGCAGCCCCCAGGACCACAACCCTAACACCGACCCCTACCCAGCCCTGAGCCCTAAGACCGAGACCCCCCGCAGCCTCCCCCTAGCCACAAACCCTACAACCGACCCTACCCCAACCCTACGTCTAACTGCCCTGAGCCCTAAGGCCGACTACCGGGCCCACCCACCCAACACCCAGAGCCCTACACCCAACCCTACCCCAGCCCTAAGCCCTAGTACCGAGACCCGCCATAGCCCCCCCCCTGGCCCTAAACCCTAACACTGACCCCTACCCAGCCCTGAGCCCTAAGACCGACACCCCCCGCAGCCCCCCCAGGCCCCAAAACCCTAACACCGAACCCCTTTCCAGCCCTGAGCCCTAAGACCGAGACCCGCCATAGCCCCCCCCAGGCCCTAAACCCTATCACCGACCCCCTACCCAGCCCTGAGCCCTAAGACCAACACCCCCCGCAGCCCCCCCAGGCCCCAAAACCCTAACACCGAACCCCTTCCCAGCCCTGAGCCCTAAGACCGAGACCCCCGCAGCCCCCCCAGGCCCCAAACTCTAACACCAACCCCTCCCCAGCCCTGAGCCCTAAGACCGAGACCCCCCACAGCCCCCCCCGCAAGCCCAAAACCCTACTAACGACCCCTCCCCAGCCCTGAACCCTAAGACCGAGACCCCCCCGCAGCCCCCAGGACCACAACCCTAACACCGACCCCTACCCAGCCCTGAGCCCTAAGACCGAGACCCCCCGCAGCCTCCCCCTAGCCACAAACCCTACAACCGACCCTACCCCAACCCTACGTCTAACTGCCCTGAGCCCTAAGGCCGACTACCGGGCCCACCCACCCAACACCCAGAGCCCTACACCCAACCCTACCCCAGCCCTAAGCCCTAGTACCGAGACCCGCCATAGCCCCCCCCCAGGCCCTAAACCCTATCACCGACCCCCTACCCAGCCCTGAGCCCTAAGACCAACACCCCCCGCAGCCCCCCCAGGCCCCAAAACCCTAACACCGAACCCCTTCCCAGCCCTGAGCCCTAAGACCAAGACCCCCGCAGCCCCCCCAGGCCCCAAACTCTAACACCAACCCCTCCCCAGCCCTGAGCCCTAAGACCGACACCCCCCACAGCCCCCACCCCCAAGCCCAACACCCTACTAACGACCCCTCCCTAGCCCTGAACCCTAAGACCGAGACCCCCCCGCAGCCCCCAGGACCACAACCCTAACACCGACCCCTACCCAGCCCTGAGCCCTAAGACCGAGACCCCCCGCAGCCTCCCCCTAGCCACAAACCCTACAACCGACCCTACCCCAACCCTACGTCTAACTGCCCTGAGCCCTAAGGCCGACTACCGGGCCCACCCACCCAACACCCAGAGCCCTACACCCAACCCTACCCCAGCCCTAAGCCCTAGTACCGAGACCCGCCATAGCCCCCCCCCTGGCCCTAAACCCTAACACTGACCCCTACCCAGCCCTGAGCCCTAAGACCGACACCCCCCGCAGCCCCCCCAGGCCCCAAAACCCTAACACCGAACCCCTTTCCAGCCCTGAGCCCTAAGACCGAGACCCGCCATAGCCCCCCCCAGGCCCTAAACCCTATCACCGACCCCCTACCCAGCCCTGAGCCCTAAGACCAACACCCCCCGCAGCCCCCCCAGGCCCCAAAACCCTAACACCGAACCCCTTCCCAGCCCTGAGCCCTAAGACCGAGACCCCCGCAGCCCCCCCAGGCCCCAAACTCTAACACCAACCCCTCCCCAGCCCTGAGCCCTAAGACCGAGACCCCCCACAGCCCCCCCCGCAAGCCCAAAACCCTACTAACGACCCCTCCCCAGCCCTGAACCCTAAGACCGAGACCCCCCCGCAGCCCCCAGGACCACAACCCTAACACCGACCCCTACCCAGCCCTGAGCCCTAAGACCGAGACCCCCCGCAGCCTCCCCCTAGCCACAAACCCTACAACCGACCCTACCCCAATCCTACGTCTAACTGCCCTGAGCCCTAAGGCCGACTACCGGGCCCACCCACCCAACACCCAGAGCCCTACACCCAACCCTACCCCAGCCCTAAGCCCTAGTACCGAGACCCACCATAGCCCCCCCCAGGCCCTAAACCCTATCACCGACCCCCTACCCAGCCCTGAGCCCTAAGACCGACACCCCCCGCAGCCCCCCCAGGCCCCAAAACCCTAACACCGAACCCCTTTCCAGCCCTGAGCCCTAAGACCGAGACCCGCCATAGCCCCCCCCAGGCCCTAAACCCTATCACCGACCCCCTACCCAGCCCTGAGCCCTAAGACCGACACCCCCCGCAGCCCCCCCAGGCCCCAAAACCCTAACACCGAACCCCTTTCCAGCCCTGAGCCCTAAGACCGAGACCCGCCATAGCCCCCCCCAGGCCCTAAACCCTATCACCGACCCCCTACCCAGCCCTGAGCCCTAAGACCAACACCCCCCGCAGCCCCCCCAGGCCCCAAAACCCTAACACCGAACCCCTTCCCAGCCCTGAGCCCTAAGACCGAGACCCCCGCAGCCCCCCCAGGCCCCAAACTCTAACACCAACCCCTCCCCAGCCCTGAGCCCTAAGACCGAGACCCCCCACAGCCCCCCCCGCAAGCCCAAAACCCTACTAACGACCCCTCCCCAGCCCTGAACCCTAAGACCGAGACCCCCCCGCAGCCCCCAGGACCACAACCCTAACACCGACCCCTACCCAGCCCTGAGCCCTAAGACCGAGACCCCCCGCAGCCTCCCCCTAGCCACAAACCCTACAACCGACCCTACCCCAACCCTACGTCTAACTGCCCTGAGCCCTAAGGCCGACTACCGGGCCCACCCACCCAACACCCAGAGCCCTACACCCAACCCTACCCCAGCCCTAAGCCCTAGTACCGAGACCCGCCATAGCCCCCCCCCAGGCCCTAAACCCTATCACCGACCCCCTACCCAGCCCTGAGCCCTAAGACCAACACCCCCCGCAGCCCCCCCAGGCCCCAAAACCCTAACACCGAACCCCTTCCCAGCCCTGAGCCCTAAGACCAAGACCCCCGCAGCCCCCCCAGGCCCCAAACTCTAACACCAACCCCTCCCCAGCCCTGAGCCCTAAGACCGACACCCCCCACAGCCCCCACCCCCAAGCCCAACACCCTACTAACGACCCCTCCCTAGCCCTGAACCCTAAGACCGAGACCCCCCCGCAGCCCCCAGGACCACAACCCTAACACCGACCCCTACCCAGCCCTGAGCCCTAAGACCGAGACCCCCCGCAGCCTCCCCCTAGCCACAAACCCTACAACCGACCCTACCCCAACCCTACGTCTAACTGCCCTGAGCCCTAAGGCCGACTACCGGGCCCACCCACCCAACACCCAGAGCCCTACACCCAACCCTACCCCAGCCCTAAGCCCTAGTACCGAGACCCGCCATAGCCCCCCCCCTGGCCCTAAACCCTAACACTGACCCCTACCCAGCCCTGAGCCCTAAGACCGACACCCCCCGCAGCCCCCCCAGGCCCCAAAACCCTAACACCGAACCCCTTTCCAGCCCTGAGCCCTAAGACCGAGACCCGCCATAGCCCCCCCCAGGCCCTAAACCCTATCACCGACCCCCTACCCAGCCCTGAGCCCTAAGACCGACACCCCCCGCAGCCCCCCCAGGCCCCAAAACCCTAACACCGAACCCCTTCCCAGCCCTGAGCCCTAAGACCAAGACCCCCGCAGCCCCCCCAGGCCCCAAACTCTAACACCAACCCCTCCCCAGCCCTGAGCCCTAAGACCGACACCCCCCACAGCCCCCACCCCCAAGCCCAACACCCTACTAACGACCCCTCCCTAGCCCTGAACCCTAAGACCGAGACCCCCCCGCAGCCCCCAGGACCACAACCCTAACACCGACCCCTACCCAGCCCTGAGCCCTAAGACCGAGACCCCCCGCAGCCTCCCCCTAGCCACAAACCCTACAACCGACCCTACCCCAACCCTACGTCTAACTGCCCTGAGCCCTAAGGCCGACTACCGGGCCCACCCACCCAACACCCAGAGCCCTACACCCAACCCTACCCCAGCCCTAAGCCCTAGTACCGAGACCCGCCATAGCCCCCCCCAGGCCCTAAACCCTATCACCGACCCCCTACCCAGCCCTGAGCCCTAAGACCAACACCCCCCGCAGCCCCCCCAGGCCCCAAAACCCTAACACCGAACCCCTTCCCAGCCCTGAGCCCTAAGACCAAGACCCCCGCAGCCCCCCCAGGCCCCAAACTCTAACACCAACCCCTCCCCAGCCCTGAGCCCTAAGACCGAGACCCCCCACAGCCCCCCCCGCAAGCCCAAAACCCTACTAACGACCCCTCCCCAGCCCTGAACCCTAAGACCGAGACCCCCCCGCAGCCCCCAGGACCACAACCCTAACACCGACCCCTACCCAGCCCTGAGCCCTAAGACCGAGACCCCCCGCAGCCTCCCCCTAGCCACAAACCCTACAACCGACCCTACCCCAACCCTACGTCTAACTGCCCTGAGCCCTAAGGCCGACTACCGGGCCCACCCACCCAACACCCAGAGCCCTACACCCAACCCTACCCCAGCCCTAAGCCCTAGTACCGAGACCCGCCATAGCCCCCCCCCTGGCCCTAAACCCTAACACTGACCCCTACCCAGCCCTGAGCCCTAAGACCGACACCCCCCGCAGCCCCCCCAGGCCCCAAAACCCTAACACCGAACCCCTTTCCAGCCCTGAGCCCTAAGACCGAGACCCGCCATAGCCCCCCCCAGGCCCTAAACCCTATCACCGACCCCCTACCCAGCCCTGAGCCCTAAGACCAACACCCCCCGCAGCCCCCCCAGGCCCCAAAACCCTAACACCGAACCCCTTCCCAGCCCTGAGCCCTAAGACCAAGACCCCCGCAGCCCCCCCAGGCCCCAAACTCTAACACCAACCCCTCCCCAGCCCTGAGCCCTAAGACCGAGACCCCCCACAGCCCCCCCCGCAAGCCCAAAACCCTACTAACGACCCCTCCCCAGCCCTGAACCCTAAGACCGAGACCCCCCCGCAGCCCCCAGGACCACAACCCTAACACCGACCCCTACCCAGCCCTGAGCCCTAAGACCGAGACCCCCCGCAGCCTCCCCCTAGCCACAAACCCTACAACCGACCCTACCCCAACCCTACGTCTAACTGCCCTGAGCCCTAAGGCCGACTACCGGGCCCACCCACCCAACACCCAGAGCCCTACACCCAACCCTACCCCAGCCCTAAGCCCTAGTACCGAGACCCGCCATAGCCCCCCCCCTGGCCCTAAACCCTAACACTGACCCCTACCCAGCCCTGAGCCCTAAGACCGACACCCCCCGCAGCCCCCCCAGGCCCCAAAACCCTAACACCGAACCCCTTTCCAGCCCTGAGCCCTAGTACCGAGACCCGCCATAGCCCCCCCCAGGCCCTAAACCCTATCACCGACCCCCTACCCAGCCCTGAGCCCTAAGACCAACACCCCCCGCAGCCCCCCCAGGCCCCAAAACCCTAACACCGAACCCCTTCCCAGCCCTGAGCCCTAAGACCGAGACCCCCGCAGCCCCCCCAGGCCCCAAACTCTAACACCAACCCCTCCCCAGCCCTGAGCCCTAAGACCGAGACCCCCCACAGCCCCCCCCGCAAGCCCAAAACCCTACTAACGACCCCTCCCCAGCCCTGAACCCTAAGACCGAGACCCCCCCGCAGCCCCCAGGACCACAACCCTAACACCGACCCCTACCCAGCCCTGAGCCCTAAGACCGAGACCCCCCGCAGCCTCCCCCTAGCCACAAACCCTACAACCGACCCTACCCCAACCCTACGTCTAACTGCCCTGAGCCCTAAGGCCGACTACCGGGCCCACCCAGAGCCCTACACCCAACCCTACCCCAGCCCTAAGCCCTAGTACCGAGACCCACCATAGCCCCCCCCAGGCCCTAAACCCTATCACCGACCCCCTACCCAGCCCTGAGCCCTAAGACCAACACCCCCCGCAGCCCCCCCAGGCCCCAAAACCCTAACACCGAACCCCTTCCCAGCCCTGAGCCCTAAGACCGAGACCCCCGCAGCCCCCCCAGGCCCCAAACTCTAACACCAACCCCTCCCCAGCCCTGAGCCCTAAGACCGAGACCCCCCACAGCCCCCCCCGCAAGCCCAAAACCCTACTAACGACCCCTCCCCAGCCCTGAACCCTAAGACCGAGACCCCCCCGCAGCCCCCAGGACCACAACCCTAACACCGACCCCTACCCAGCCCTGAGCCCTAAGACCGAGACCCCCCGCAGCCTCCCCCTAGCCACAAACCCTACAACCGACCCTACCCCAACCCTACGTCTAACTGCCCTGAGCCCTAAGGCCGACTACCGGGCCCACCCACCCAACACCCAGAGCCCTACACCCAACCCTACCCCAGCCCTAAGCCCTAGTACCGAGACCCACCATAGCCCCCCCCAGGCCCTAAACCCTATCACCGACCCCCTACCCAGCCCTGAGCCCTAAGACCAACACCCCCCGCAGCCCCCCCAGGCCCCAAAACCCTAACACCGAACCCCTTTCCAGCCCTGAGCCCTAAGACCGAGACCCGCCATAGCCCCCCCCAGGCCCTAAACCCTATCACCGACCCCCTACCCAGCCCTGAGCCCTAAGACCAACACCCCCCGCAGCCCCCCCAGGCCCCAAAACCCTAACACCGAACCCCTTCCCAGCCCTGAGCCCTAAGACCGAGACCCCCGCAGCCCCCCCAGGCCCCAAACTCTAACACCAACCCCTCCCCAGCCCTGAGCCCTAAGACCGAGACCCCCCACAGCCCCCCCCGCAAGCCCAAAACCCTACTAACGACCCCTCCCCAGCCCTGAACCCTAAGACCGAGACCCCCCCGCAGCCCCCAGGACCACAACCCTAACACCGACCCCTACCCAGCCCTGAGCCCTAAGACCGAGACCCCCCGCAGCCTCCCCCTAGCCACAAACCCTACAACCGACCCTACCCCAATCCTACGTCTAACTGCCCTGAGCCCTAAGGCCGACTACCGGGCCCACCCACCCAACACCCAGAGCCCTACACCCAACCCTACCCCAGCCCTAAGCCCTAGTACCGAGACCCGCCATAGCCCCCCCCAGGCCCTAAACCCTATCACCGACCCCCTACCCAGCCCTGAGCCCTAAGACCAACACCCCCCGCAGCCCCCCCAGGCCCCAAAACCCTAACACCGAACCCCTTCCCAGCCCTGAGCCCTAAGACCGAGACCCCCGCAGCCCCCCCAGGCCCCAAACTCTAACACCAACCCCTCCCCAGCCCTGAGCCCTAAGACCGAGACCCCCCACAGCCCCCCCCGCAAGCCCAAAACCCTACTAACGACCCCTCCCCAGCCCTGAACCCTAAGACCGAGACCCCCCCGCAGCCCCCAGGACCACAACCCTAACACCGACCCCTACCCAGCCCTGAGCCCTAAGACCGAGACCCCCCGCAGCCTCCCCCTAGCCACAAACCCTACAACCGACCCTACCCCAACCCTACGTCTAACTGCCCTGAGCCCTAAGGCCGACTACCGGGCCCACCCACCCAACACCCAGAGCCCTACACCCAACCCTACCCCAGCCCTAAGCCCTAGTACCGAGACCCGCCATAGCCCCCCCCCTGGCCCTAAACCCTAACACTGACCCCTACCCAGCCCTGAGCCCTAAGACCGACACCCCCCGCAGCCCCCCCAGGCCCCAAAACCCTAACACCGAACCCCTTTCCAGCCCTGAGCCCTAAGACCGAGACCCGCCATAGCCCCCCCCAGGCCCTAAACCCTATCACCGACCCCCTACCCAGCCCTGAGCCCTAAGACCAACACCCCCCGCAGCCCCCCCAGGCCCCAAAACCCTAACACCGAACCCCTTCCCAGCCCTGAGCCCTAAGACCGAGACCCCCGCAGCCCCCCCAGGCCCCAAACTCTAACACCAACCCCTCCCCAGCCCTGAGCCCTAAGACCGAGACCCCCCACAGCCCCCCCCGCAAGCCCAAAACCCTACTAACGACCCCTCCCCAGCCCTGAACCCTAAGACCGAGACCCCCCCGCAGCCCCCAGGACCACAACCCTAACACCGACCCCTACCCAGCCCTGAGCCCTAAGACCGAGACCCCCCGCAGCCTCCCCCTAGCCACAAACCCTACAACCGACCCTACCCCAACCCTACGTCTAACTGCCCTGAGCCCTAAGGCCGACTACCGGGCCCACCCAGAGCCCTACACCCAACCCTACCCCAGCCCTAAGCCCTAGTACCGAGACCCACCATAGCCCCCCCCAGGCCCTAAACCCTATCACCGACCCCCTACCCAGCCCTGAGCCCTAAGACCAACACCCCCCGCAGCCCCCCCAGGCCCCAAAACCCTAACACCGAACCCCTTTCCAGCCCTGAGCCCTAAGACCGAGACCCGCCATAGCCCCCCCCAGGCCCTAAACCCTATCACCGACCCCCTACCCAGCCCTGAGCCCTAAGACCAACACCCCCCGCAGCCCCCCCAGGCCCCAAAACCCTAACACCGAACCCCTTCCCAGCCCTGAGCCCTAAGACCGAGACCCCCGCAGCCCCCCCAGGCCCCAAACTCTAACACCAACCCCTCCCCAGCCCTGAGCCCTAAGACCGAGACCCCCCACAGCCCCCCCCGCAAGCCCAAAACCCTACTAACGACCCCTCCCCAGCCCTGAACCCTAAGACCGAGACCCCCCCGCAGCCCCCAGGACCACAACCCTAACACCGACCCCTACCCAGCCCTGAGCCCTAAGACCGAGACCCCCCGCAGCCTCCCCCTAGCCACAAACCCTACAACCGACCCTACCCCAACCCTACGTCTAACTGCCCTGAGCCCTAAGGCCGACTACCGGGCCCACCCACCCAACACCCAGAGCCCTACACCCAACCCTACCCCAGCCCTAAGCCCTAGTACCGAGACCCGCCATAGCCCCCCCCCTGGCCCTAAACCCTAACACTGACCCCTACCCAGCCCTGAGCCCTAAGACCGACACCCCCCGCAGCCCCCCCAGGCCCCAAAACCCTAACACCGAACCCCTTTCCAGCCCTGAGCCCTAAGACCGAGACCCGCCATAGCCCCCCCCAGGCCCTAAACCCTATCACCGACCCCCTACCCAGCCCTGAGCCCTAAGACCAACACCCCCCGCAGCCCCCCCAGGCCCCAAAACCCTAACACCGAACCCCTTCCCAGCCCTGAGCCCTAAGACCGAGACCCCCGCAGCCCCCCCAGGCCCCAAACTCTAACACCAACCCCTCCCCAGCCCTGAGCCCTAAGACCGAGACCCCCACAGCCCCCCCCGCAAGCCCAAAACCCTACTAACGACCCCTCCCCAGCCCTGAACCCTAAGACCGAGACCCCCCCGCAGCCCCCAGGACCACAACCCTAACACCGACCCCTACCCAGCCCTGAGCCCTAAGACCGAGACCCCCCGCAGCCTCCCCCTAGCCACAAACCCTACAACCGACCCTACCCCAACCCTACGTCTAACTGCCCTGAGCCCTAAGGCCGACTACCGGGCCCACCCACCCAACACCCAGAGCCCTACACCCAACCCTACCCCAGCCCTAAGCCCTAGTACCGAGACCCGCCATAGCCCCCCCCCTGGCCCTAAACCCTAACACTGACCCCTACCCAGCCCTGAGCCCTAAGACCGACACCCCCCGCAGCCCCCCCAGGCCCCAAAACCCTAACACCGAACCCCTTTCCAGCCCTGAGCCCTAAGACCGAGACCCGCCATAGCCCCCCCCAGGCCCTAAACCCTATCACCGACCCCCTACCCAGCCCTGAGCCCTAAGACCGACACCCCCCGCAGCCCCCCCAGGCCCCAAAACCCTAACACCGAACCCCTTTCCAGCCCTGAGCCCTAAGACCGAGACCCGCCATAGCCCCCCCCAGGCCCTAAACCCTATCACCGACCCCCTACCCAGCCCTGAGCCCTAAGACCAACACCCCCCGCAGCCCCCCCAGGCCCCAAAACCCTAACACCGAACCCCTTCCCAGCCCTGAGCCCTAAGACCGAGACCCCCGCAGCCCCCCCAGGCCCCAAACTCTAACACCAACCCCTCCCCAGCCCTGAGCCCTAAGACCGAGACCCCCCACAGCCCCCCCCGCAAGCCCAAAACCCTACTAACGACCCCTCCCCAGCCCTGAACCCTAAGACCGAGACCCCCCCGCAGCCCCCAGGACCACAACCCTAACACCGACCCCTACCCAGCCCTGAGCCCTAAGACCGAGACCCCCCGCAGCCTCCCCCTAGCCACAAACCCTACAACCGACCCTACCCCAACCCTACGTCTAACTGCCCTGAGCCCTAAGGCCGACTACCGGGCCCACCCACCCAACACCCAGAGCCCTACACCCAACCCTACCCCAGCCCTAAGCCCTAGTACCGAGACCCGCCATAGCCCCCCCCCTGGCCCTAAACCCTAACACTGACCCCTACCCAGCCCTGAGCCCTAAGACCGACACCCCCCGCAGCCCCCCCAGGCCCCAAAACCCTAACACCGAACCCCTTTCCAGCCCTGAGCCCTAAGACCGAGACCCGCCATAGCCCCCCCCAGGCCCTAAACCCTATCACCGACCCCCTACCCAGCCCTGAGCCCTAAGACCAACACCCCCCGCAGCCCCCCCAGGCCCCAAAACCCTAACACCGAACCCCTTCCCAGCCCTGAGCCCTAAGACCGAGACCCCCGCAGCCCCCCCAGGCCCCAAACTCTAACACCAACCCCTCCCCAGCCCTGAGCCCTAAGACCGAGACCCCCCACAGCCCCCCCCGCAAGCCCAAAACCCTACTAACGACCCCTCCCCAGCCCTGAACCCTAAGACCGAGACCCCCCCGCAGCCCCCAGGACCACAACCCTAACACCGACCCCTACCCAGCCCTGAGCCCTAAGACCGAGACCCCCCGCAGCCTCCCCCTAGCCACAAACCCTACAACCGACCCTACCCCAACCCTACGTCTAACTGCCCTGAGCCCTAAGGCCGACTACCGGGCCCACCCAGAGCCCTACACCCAACCCTACCCCAGCCCTAAGCCCTAGTACCGAGACCCACCATAGCCCCCCCCAGGCCCTAAACCCTATCACCGACCCCCTACCCAGCCCTGAGCCCTAAGACCAACACCCCCCGCAGCCCCCCCAGGCCCCAAAACCCTAACACCGAACCCCTTCCCAGCCCTGAGCCCTAAGACCGAGACCCCCGCAGCCCCCCCAGGCCCCAAACTCTAACACCAACCCCTCCCCAGCCCTGAGCCCTAAGACCGAGACCCCCCACAGCCCCCCCCGCAAGCCCAAAACCCTACTAACGACCCCTCCCCAGCCCTGAACCCTAAGACCGAGACCCCCCCGCAGCCCCCAGGACCACAACCCTAACACCGACCCCTACCCAGCCCTGAGCCCTAAGACCGAGACCCCCCGCAGCCTCCCCCTAGCCACAAACCCTACAACCGACCCTACCCCAACCCTACGTCTAACTGCCCTGAGCCCTAAGGCCGACTACCGGGCCCACCCACCCAACACCCAGAGCCCTACACCCAACCCTACCCCAGCCCTAAGCCCTAGTACCGAGACCCGCCATAGCCCCCCCCCAGGCCCTAAACCCTATCACCGACCCCCTACCCAGCCCTGAGCCCTAAGACCAACACCCCCCGCAGCCCCCCCAGGCCCCAAAACCCTAACACCGAACCCCTTCCCAGCCCTGAGCCCTAAGACCAAGACCCCCGCAGCCCCCCCAGGCCCCAAACTCTAACACCAACCCCTCCCCAGCCCTGAGCCCTAAGACCGACACCCCCCACAGCCCCCACCCCCAAGCCCAACACCCTACTAACGACCCCTCCCTAGCCCTGAACCCTAAGACCGAGACCCCCCCGCAGCCCCCAGGACCACAACCCTAACACCGACCCCTACCCAGCCCTGAGCCCTAAGACCGAGACCCCCCGCAGCCTCCCCCTAGCCACAAACCCTACAACCGACCCTACCCCAACCCTACGTCTAACTGCCCTGAGCCCTAAGGCCGACTACCGGGCCCACCCACCCAACACCCAGAGCCCTACACCCAACCCTACCCCAGCCCTAAGCCCTAGTACCGAGACCCGCCATAGCCCCCCCCCTGGCCCTAAACCCTAACACTGACCCCTACCCAGCCCTGAGCCCTAAGACCGACACCCCCCGCAGCCCCCCCAGGCCCCAAAACCCTAACACCGAACCCCTTTCCAGCCCTGAGCCCTAAGACCGAGACCCGCCATAGCCCCCCCCAGGCCCTAAACCCTATCACCGACCCCCTACCCAGCCCTGAGCCCTAAGACCAACACCCCCCGCAGCCCCCCCAGGCCCCAAAACCCTAACACCGAACCCCTTCCCAGCCCTGAGCCCTAAGACCGAGACCCCCGCAGCCCCCCCAGGCCCCAAACTCTAACACCAACCCCTCCCCAGCCCTGAGCCCTAAGACCGAGACCCCCCACAGCCCCCCCCGCAAGCCCAAAACCCTACTAACGACCCCTCCCCAGCCCTGAACCCTAAGACCGAGACCCCCCCGCAGCCCCCAGGACCACAACCCTAACACCGACCCCTACCCAGCCCTGAGCCCTAAGACCGAGACCCCCCGCAGCCTCCCCCTAGCCACAAACCCTACAACCGACCCTACCCCAACCCTACGTCTAACTGCCCTGAGCCCTAAGGCCGACTACCGGGCCCACCCACCCAACACCCAGAGCCCTACACCCAACCCTACCCCAGCCCTAAGCCCTAGTACCGAGACCCGCCATAGCCCCCCCCCTGGCCCTAAACCCTAACACTGACCCCTACCCAGCCCTGAGCCCTAAGACCGACACCCCCCGCAGCCCCCCCAGGCCCCAAAACCCTAACACCGAACCCCTTTCCAGCCCTGAGCCCTAAGACCGAGACCCGCCATAGCCCCCCCCAGGCCCTAAACCCTATCACCGACCCCCTACCCAGCCCTGAGCCCTAAGACCAACACCCCCCGCAGCCCCCCCAGGCCCCAAAACCCTAACACCGAACCCCTTCCCAGCCCTGAGCCCTAAGACCGAGACCCCCGCAGCCCCCCCAGGCCCCAAACTCTAACACCAACCCCTCCCCAGCCCTGAGCCCTAAGACCGAGACCCCCCACAGCCCCCCCCGCAAGCCCAAAACCCTACTAACGACCCCTCCCCAGCCCTGAACCCTAAGACCGAGACCCCCCCGCAGCCCCCAGGACCACAACCCTAACACCGACCCCTACCCAGCCCTGAGCCCTAAGACCGAGACCCCCCGCAGCCTCCCCCTAGCCACAAACCCTACAACCGACCCTACCCCAACCCTACGTCTAACTGCCCTGAGCCCTAAGGCCGACTACCGGGCCCACCCAGAGCCCTACACCCAACCCTACCCCAGCCCTAAGCCCTAGTACCGAGACCCACCATAGCCCCCCCCAGGCCCTAAACCCTATCACCGACCCCCTACCCAGCCCTGAGCCCTAAGACCAACACCCCCCGCAGCCCCCCCAGGCCCCAAAACCCTAACACCGAACCCCTTCCCAGCCCTGAGCCCTAAGACCGAGACCCCCGCAGCCCCCCCAGGCCCCAAACTCTAACACCAACCCCTCCCCAGCCCTGAGCCCTAAGACCGAGACCCCCCACAGCCCCCCCCGCAAGCCCAAAACCCTACTAACGACCCCTCCCCAGCCCTGAACCCTAAGACCGAGACCCCCCCGCAGCCCCCAGGACCACAACCCTAACACCGACCCCTACCCAGCCCTGAGCCCTAAGACCGAGACCCCCCGCAGCCTCCCCCTAGCCACAAACCCTACAACCGACCCTACCCCAACCCTACGTCTAACTGCCCTGAGCCCTAAGGCCGACTACCGGGCCCACCCACCCAACACCCAGAGCCCTACACCCAACCCTACCCCAGCCCTAAGCCCTAGTACCGAGACCCGCCATAGCCCCCCCCCAGGCCCTAAACCCTATCACCGACCCCCTACCCAGCCCTGAGCCCTAAGACCAACACCCCCCGCAGCCCCCCCAGGCCCCAAAACCCTAACACCGAACCCCTTCCCAGCCCTGAGCCCTAAGACCAAGACCCCCGCAGCCCCCCCAGGCCCCAAACTCTAACACCAACCCCTCCCCAGCCCTGAGCCCTAAGACCGACACCCCCCACAGCCCCCACCCCCAAGCCCAACACCCTACTAACGACCCCTCCCTAGCCCTGAACCCTAAGACCGAGACCCCCCCGCAGCCCCCAGGACCACAACCCTAACACCGACCCCTACCCAGCCCTGAGCCCTAAGACCGAGACCCCCCGCAGCCTCCCCCTAGCCACAAACCCTACAACCGACCCTACCCCAACCCTACGTCTAACTGCCCTGAGCCCTAAGGCCGACTACCGGGCCCACCCACCCAACACCCAGAGCCCTACACCCAACCCTACCCCAGCCCTAAGCCCTAGTACCGAGACCCGCCATAGCCCCCCCCCTGGCCCTAAACCCTAACACTGACCCCTACCCAGCCCTGAGCCCTAAGACCGACACCCCCCGCAGCCCCCCCAGGCCCCAAAACCCTAACACCGAACCCCTTTCCAGCCCTGAGCCCTAAGACCGAGACCCGCCATAGCCCCCCCCAGGCCCTAAACCCTATCACCGACCCCCTACCCAGCCCTGAGCCCTAAGACCAACACCCCCCGCAGCCCCCCCAGGCCCCAAAACCCTAACACCGAACCCCTTCCCAGCCCTGAGCCCTAAGACCGAGACCCCCGCAGCCCCCCCAGGCCCCAAACTCTAACACCAACCCCTCCCCAGCCCTGAGCCCTAAGACCGAGACCCCCCACAGCCCCCCCCGCAAGCCCAAAACCCTACTAACGACCCCTCCCCAGCCCTGAACCCTAAGACCGAGACCCCCCCGCAGCCCCCAGGACCACAACCCTAACACCGACCCCTACCCAGCCCTGAGCCCTAAGACCGAGACCCCCCGCAGCCTCCCCCTAGCCACAAACCCTACAACCGACCCTACCCCAACCCTACGTCTAACTGCCCTGAGCCCTAAGGCCGACTACCGGGCCCACCCACCCAACACCCAGAGCCCTACACCCAACCCTACCCCAGCCCTAAGCCCTAGTACCGAGACCCGCCATAGCCCCCCCCCTGGCCCTAAACCCTAACACTGACCCCTACCCAGCCCTGAGCCCTAAGACCGACACCCCCCGCAGCCCCCCCAGGCCCCAAAACCCTAACACCGAACCCCTTTCCAGCCCTGAGCCCTAAGACCGAGACCCGCCATAGCCCCCCCAGGCCCTAAACCCTATCACCGACCCCCTACCCAGCCCTGAGCCCTAAGACCAACACCCCCCGCAGCCCCCCCAGGCCCCAAAACCCTAACACCGAACCCCTTCCCAGCCCTGAGCCCTAAGACCGAGACCCCCGCAGCCCCCCCAGGCCCCAAACTCTAACACCAACCCCTCCCCAGCCCTGAGCCCTAAGACCGAGACCCCCCACAGCCCCCCCCGCAAGCCCAAAACCCTACTAACGACCCCTCCCCAGCCCTGAACCCTAAGACCGAGACCCCCCCGCAGCCCCCAGGACCACAACCCTAACACCGACCCCTACCCAGCCCTGAGCCCTAAGACCGAGACCCCCCGCAGCCTCCCCCTAGCCACAAACCCTACAACCGACCCTACCCCAACCCTACGTCTAACTGCCCTGAGCCCTAAGGCCGACTACCGGGCCCACCCAGAGCCCTACACCCAACCCTACCCCAGCCCTAAGCCCTAGTACCGAGACCCACCATAGCCCCCCCCAGGCCCTAAACCCTATCACCGACCCCCTACCCAGCCCTGAGCCCTAAGACCAACACCCCCCGCAGCCCCCCCAGGCCCCAAAACCCTAACACCGAACCCCTTCCCAGCCCTGAGCCCTAAGACCGAGACCCCCGCAGCCCCCCCAGGCCCCAAACTCTAACACCAACCCCTCCCCAGCCCTGAGCCCTAAGACCGAGACCCCCCACAGCCCCCCCCGCAAGCCCAAAACCCTACTAACGACCCCTCCCCAGCCCTGAACCCTAAGACCGAGACCCCCCCGCAGCCCCCAGGACCACAACCCTAACACCGACCCCTACCCAGCCCTGAGCCCTAAGACCGAGACCCCCCGCAGCCTCCCCCTAGCCACAAACCCTACAACCGACCCTACCCCAACCCTACGTCTAACTGCCCTGAGCCCTAAGGCCGACTACCGGGCCCACCCACCCAACACCCAGAGCCCTACACCCAACCCTACCCCAGCCCTAAGCCCTAGTACCGAGACCCGCCATAGCCCCCCCCCAGGCCCTAAACCCTATCACCGACCCCCTACCCAGCCCTGAGCCCTAAGACCAACACCCCCCGCAGCCCCCCCAGGCCCCAAAACCCTAACACCGAACCCCTTCCCAGCCCTGAGCCCTAAGACCAAGACCCCCGCAGCCCCCCCAGGCCCCAAACTCTAACACCAACCCCTCCCCAGCCCTGAGCCCTAAGACCGACACCCCCCACAGCCCCCACCCCCAAGCCCAACACCCTACTAACGACCCCTCCCTAGCCCTGAACCCTAAGACCGAGACCCCCCCGCAGCCCCCAGGACCACAACCCTAACACCGACCCCTACCCAGCCCTGAGCCCTAAGACCGAGACCCCCCGCAGCCTCCCCCTAGCCACAAACCCTACAACCGACCCTACCCCAACCCTACGTCTAACTGCCCTGAGCCCTAAGGCCGACTACCGGGCCCACCCACCCAACACCCAGAGCCCTACACCCAACCCTACCCCAGCCCTAAGCCCTAGTACCGAGACCCGCCATAGCCCCCCCCTGGCCCTAAACCCTAACACTGACCCCTACCCAGCCCTGAGCCCTAAGACCGACACCCCCCGCAGCCCCCCCAGGCCCCAAAACCCTAACACCGAACCCCTTTCCAGCCCTGAGCCCTAAGACCGAGACCCGCCATAGCCCCCCCCAGGCCCTAAACCCTATCACCGACCCCCTACCCAGCCCTGAGCCCTAAGACCAACACCCCCCGCAGCCCCCCCAGGCCCCAAAACCCTAACACCGAACCCCTTCCCAGCCCTGAGCCCTAAGACCGAGACCCCCGCAGCCCCCCCAGGCCCCAAACTCTAACACCAACCCCTCCCCAGCCCTGAGCCCTAAGACCGAGACCCCCCACAGCCCCCCCCGCAAGCCCAAAACCCTACTAACGACCCCTCCCCAGCCCTGAACCCTAAGACCGAGACCCCCCCGCAGCCCCCAGGACCACAACCCTAACACCGACCCCTACCCAGCCCTGAGCCCTAAGACCGAGACCCCCCGCAGCCTCCCCCTAGCCACAAACCCTACAACCGACCCTACCCCAACCCTACGTCTAACTGCCCTGAGCCCTAAGGCCGACTACCGGGCCCACCCACCCAACACCCAGAGCCCTACACCCAACCCTACCCCAGCCCTAAGCCCTAGTACCGAGACCCGCCATAGCCCCCCCCTGGCCCTAAACCCTAACACTGACCCCTACCCAGCCCTGAGCCCTAAGACCGACACCCCCCGCAGCCCCCCCAGGCCCCAAAACCCTAACACCGAACCCCTTTCCAGCCCTGAGCCCTAAGACCGAGACCCGCCATAGCCCCCCCCAGGCCCTAAACCCTATCACCGACCCCCTACCCAGCCCTGAGCCCTAAGACCAACACCCCCCGCAGCCCCCCCAGGCCCCAAAACCCTAACACCGAACCCCTTCCCAGCCCTGAGCCCTAAGACCGAGACCCCCGCAGCCCCCCCAGGCCCCAAACTCTAACACCAACCCCTCCCCAGCCCTGAGCCCTAAGACCGAGACCCCCCACAGCCCCCCCCGCAAGCCCAAAACCCTACTAACGACCCCTCCCCAGCCCTGAACCCTAAGACCGAGACCCCCCCGCAGCCCCCAGGACCACAACCCTAACACCGACCCCTACCCAGCCCTGAGCCCTAAGACCGAGACCCCCCGCAGCCTCCCCCTAGCCACAAACCCTACAACCGACCCTACCCCAACCCTACGTCTAACTGCCCTGAGCCCTAAGGCCGACTACCGGGCCACCCAGAGCCCTACACCCAACCCTACCCCAGCCCTAAGCCCTAGTACCGAGACCCACCATAGCCCCCCCCAGGCCCTAAACCCTATCACCGACCCCCTACCCAGCCCTGAGCCCTAAGACCAACACCCCCCGCAGCCCCCCCAGGCCCCAAAACCCTAACACCGAACCCCTTCCCAGCCCTGAGCCCTAAGACCGAGACCCCCCGCAGCCCCCCCAGGCCCCAAACTCTAACACCAACCCCTCCCCAGCCCTGAGCCCTAAGACCGAGACCCCCCACAGCCCCCCCCGCAAGCCCAAAACCCTACTAACGACCCCTCCCCAGCCCTGAACCCTAAGACCGAGACCCCCCCGCAGCCCCCAGGACCACAACCCTAACACCGACCCCTACCCAGCCCTGAGCCCTAAGACCGAGACCCCCGCAGCCTCCCCCTAGCCACAAACCCTACAACCGACCCTACCCAACCCTACGTCTAACTGCCCTGAGCCCTAAGGCCGACTACCGGGCCCACCCACCCAACACCCAGAGCCCTACACCCAACCCTACCCCAGCCCTAAGCCCTAGTACCGAGACCCGCCATAGCCCCCCCCCAGGCCCTAAACCCTATCACCGACCCCCTACCCAGCCCTGAGCCCTAAGACCAACACCCCCCGCAGCCCCCCCAGGCCCCAAAACCCTAACACCGAACCCCTTCCCAGCCCTGAGCCCTAAGACCAAGACCCCGCAGCCCCCCCAGGCCCCAAACTCTAACACCAACCCCTCCCCAGCCCTGAGCCCTAAGACCGACACCCCCCACAGCCCCCACCCCCAAGCCCAACACCCTACTAACGACCCCTCCCTAGCCCTGAACCCTAAGACCGAGACCCCCCGCAGCCCCCAGGACCACAACCCTAACACCGACCCCTACCCAGCCCTGAGCCCTAAGACCGAGACCCCCCGCAGCCTCCCCCTAGCCACAAACCCTACAACCGACCCTACCCCAACCCTACGTCTAACTGCCCTGAGCCCTAAGGCCGACTACCGGGCCACCCACCCAACACCCAGAGCCCTACACCCAACCCTACCCCAGCCCTAAGCCCTAGTACCGAGACCCGCCATAGCCCCCCCCCTGGCCCTAAACCCTAACACTGACCCCTACCCAGCCCTGAGCCCTAAGACCGACACCCCCGCAGCCCCCCCAGGCCCCAAAACCCTAACACCGAACCCCTTTCCAGCCCTGAGCCCTAAGACCGAGACCCGCCATAGCCCCCCCCAGGCCCTAAACCCTATCACCGACCCCCTACCCAGCCCTGAGCCCTAAGACCAACACCCCCCGCAGCCCCCCAGGCCCCAAAACCCTAACACCGACCCCTTCCCAGCCCTGAGCCCTAAGACCGAGACCCCCGCAGCCCCCCCAGGCCCCAAACTCTAACACCAACCCCTCCCAGCCCTGAGCCCTAAGACCGAGACCCCCCACAGCCCCCCCCGCAAGCCCCAAAACCCTACTAACGACCCCTCCCCAGCCCTGAACCCTAAGACCGAGACCCCCCGCAGCCCCCAGGACCACAACCCTAACACCGACCCCTACCCAGCCCTGAGCCCTAAGACCGAGACCCCCCGCAGCCTCCCCCTAGCCACAAACCCTACAACCGACCCTACCCCAACCCTACGTCTAACTGCCCTGAGCCCTAAGGCCGACTACCGGGCCCACCCACCCAACACCCAGAGCCCTACACCCAACCCTACCCCAGCCCTAAGCCCTAGTACCGAGACCCGCCATAGCCCCCCCCCTGGCCCTAAACCCTAACACTGACCCCTACCCAGCCCTGAGCCCTAAGACCGACACCCCCCGCAGCCCCCCCAGGCCCCAAAACCCTAACACCGAACCCCTTCCAGCCCTGAGCCCTAAGACCGAGACCCGCCATAGCCCCCCCCAGGCCTAAACCCTATCACCGACCCCCTACCCAGCCCTGAGCCCTAAGACCAACACCCCCCGCAGCCCCCCCAGGCCCCAAACCCTAACACCGAACCCCTTCCCAGCCCTGAGCCCTAAGACCGAGACCCCCGCAGCCCCCCCAGGCCCCAAACTCTAACACCAACCCCTCCCCAGCCCTGAGCCCTAAGACCGAGACCCCCACAGCCCCCCCCGCAAGCCCAAAACCCTACTAACGACCCCTCCCCAGCCCTGAACCCTAAGACCGAGACCCCCCCGCAGCCCCCAGGACCACAACCCTAACACCGACCCCTACCCAGCCCTGAGCCCTAAGACCGAGACCCCCGCAGCCTCCCCCTAGCCACAAACCCTACAACCGACCCTACCCCAACCCTACGTCTAACTGCCCTGAGCCCTAAGGCCGACTACCGGGCCCACCCAGAGCCCTACACCCAACCCTACCCCAGCCCTAAGCCCTAGTACCGAGACCCACCATAGCCCCCCCCAGGCCCTAAACCCTATCACCGACCCCCTACCCAGCCCTGAGCCCTAAGACCAACACCCCCCGCAGCCCCCCCAGGCCCCAAAACCCTAACACCGAACCCCTTCCCAGCCCTGAGCCCTAAGACCGAGACCCCCGCAGCCCCCCCAGGCCCCAAACTCTAACACCAACCCCTCCCCAGCCCTGAGCCCTAAGACCGAGACCCCCCACAGCCCCCCCGCAAGCCCAAAACCCTACTAACGACCCCTCCCCAGCCCTGAACCCTAAGACCGAGACCCCCCCGCAGCCCCCAGGACCACAACCCTAACACCGACCCCTACCCAGCCCTGAGCCCTAAGACCGAGACCCCCGCAGCCTCCCCCTAGCCACAAACCCTACAACCGACCCTACCCCAACCCTACGTCTAACTGCCCTGAGCCCTAAGGCCGACTACCGGGCCCACCCACCCAACACCCAGAGCCCTACACCCAACCCTACCCCAGCCCTAAGCCCTAGTACCGAGACCCGCCATAGCCCCCCCCCAGGCCCTAAACCCTATCACCGACCCCCTACCCAGCCCTGAGCCCTAAGACCAACACCCCCCGCAGCCCCCCCAGGCCCCAAAACCCTAACACCGAACCCCTTCCCAGCCCTGAGCCCTAAGACCAAGACCCCCGCAGCCCCCCCAGGCCCCAAACTCTAACACCAACCCCTCCCCAGCCCTGAGCCCTAAGACCGACACCCCCCACAGCCCCCACCCCCAAGCCCAACACCCTACTAACGACCCCTCCCTAGCCCTGAACCCTAAGACCGAGACCCCCCCGCAGCCCCCAGGACCACAACCCTAACACCGACCCCTACCCAGCCCTGAGCCCTAAGACCGAGACCCCCCGCAGCCTCCCCCTAGCCACAAACCCTACAACCGACCCTACCCCAACCCTACGTCTAACTGCCCTGAGCCTAAGGCCGACTACCGGGCCCACCCACCCAACACCCAGAGCCCTACACCCAACCCTACCCCAGCCCTAAGCCCTAGTACCGAGACCCGCCATAGCCCCCCCCCTGGCCCTAAACCCTAACACTGACCCCTACCCAGCCCTGAGCCCTAAGACCGACACCCCCCGCAGCCCCCCCAGGCCCCAAAACCCTAACACCGAACCCCTTTCCAGCCCTGAGCCCTAAGACCGAGACCCGCCATAGCCCCCCCCAGGCCCTAAACCCTATCACCGACCCCCTACCCAGCCCTGAGCCCTAAGACCAACACCCCCCGCAGCCCCCCCAGGCCCCAAAACCCTAACACCGAACCCCTTCCCAGCCCCTGAGCCCTAAGACCGAGACCCCCGCAGCCCCCCCAGGCCCCAAACTCTAACACCAACCCCTCCCCAGCCCTGAGCCCTAAGACCGAGACCCCCACAGCCCCCCCCGCAAGCCCAAAACCCTACTAACGACCCCTCCCCAGCCCCTGAACCCTAAGACCGAGACCCCCCGCAGCCCCAGGACCACAACCCTAACACCGACCCCTACCCAGCCCTGAGCCCTAAGACCGAGACCCCCCGCAGCCTCCCCCTAGCCACAACCCTACAACCGACCCTACCCCAACCCTACGTCTAACTGCCCTGAGCCCTAAGGCCGACTACCGGGCCCACCCACCCAACACCCAGAGCCCTACACCCAACCCTACCCCAGCCCTAAGCCCTAGTACCGAGACCCGCCATAGCCCCCCCCCTGGCCCTAAACCCTAACACTGACCCTACCCAGCCCTGAGCCCTAAGACCGACACCCCCGCAGCCCCCCCAGGCCCCAAAACCCTAACACCGAACCCCTTTCCAGCCCTGAGCCCTAAGACCGAGACCCGCCATAGCCCCCCCAGGCCCTAAACCCTATCACCGACCCCCTACCCAGCCTGAGCCCTAAGACCAACACCCCCCGCAGCCCCCCCAGGCCCCAAAACCCTAACACCGAACCCCTTCCCAGCCCTGAGCCCTAAGACCGAGACCCCCGCAGCCCCCCAGGCCCCAAACCTCTAACACCAACCCCTCCCCAGCCCTGAGCCCTAAGACCGAGACCCCCCACAGCCCCCCCCGCAAGCCCAAAACCCTACTAACGACCCCTCCCCAGCCCTGAACCCTAAGACCGAGACCCCCCCGCAGCCCCCAGGACCACAACCCTAACACCGACCCCTACCCAGCCCTGAGCCCTAAGACCGAGACCCCCCGCAGCCTCCCCCTAGCCACAAACCCTACAACCGACCCTACCCCAACCCTACGTCTAACTGCCCTGAGCCCTAAGGCCGACTACCGGGCCCCACCCCAGAGCCCTACACCCAACCCTACCCCAGCCCTAAGCCCTAGTACCGAGACCCACCATAGCCCCCCCCAGGCCCTAAACCCTATCACCGACCCCCTACCCAGCCCTGAGCCCTAAGACCAACACCCCCCGCAGCCCCCCAGGCCCCAAACCCTAACACCGAACCCCTTCCCAGCCCTGAGCCCTAAGACCGAGACCCCCGCAGCCCCCCAGGCCCCAAACTCTAACACCAACCCCTCCCCAGCCCTGAGCCCTAAGACCGAGACCCCCCACAGCCCCCCCCGCAAGCCCAAAACCCTACTAACGACCCCTCCCCAGCCCTGAACCCTAAGACCGAGACCCCCCCGCAGCCCCCAGGACCACAACCCTAACACCGACCCCTACCCAGCCCTGAGCCCTAAGACCGAGACCCCCCGCAGCCTCCCCCTAGCCACAAACCCTACAACCGACCCTACCCCAACCCTACGTCTAACTGCCCTGAGCCCTAAGGCCGACTACCGGGCCCACCCACCCAACACCCAGAGCCCTACACCCAACCCTACCCCAGCCCCTAAGCCTAGTACCGAGACCCGCCATAGCCCCCCCCCCAGGCCCCTAAACCCTATCACCGACCCCCTACCAGCCCTGAGCCCTAAGACCAACACCCCCCGCAGCCCCCCAGCCCAAAACCCTAACACCGAACCCCTTCCCAGCCCTGAGCCCTAAGACCAAGACCCCCGCAGCCCCCCAGGCCCCAAAACTCTAACACCAACCCCTCCCCAGCCCTGAGCCCTAAGACCGACACCCCCCACAGCCCCCACCCCCAAGCCCAACACCCTACTAACGACCCCTCCCTAGCCCTGAACCCTAAGAC
>NW_028187847.1:0-1000 GCF_964204655.1 Triturus cristatus
AGAGAGAGAGACAGAGACAGAGAGAGAGAGAGACACAGAGAGAGAGAGAGAGAGAGAGAGACACAGAGAGAGAGAGAGAGACACAGAGAGAGAGAGAGAGAGAGAGAGAGAGACAGAGAGACAGAGAGACAGAGAGACAGAGAGACAGAGAGACAGAGAGACAGAGAGACAGAGAGACAGAGAGACAGAGAGACAGAGAGAGAGAGAGAGAGAGAGAGAGAGAGAGAGAGAGAGAGAGAGAGAGAGAGAGAGAGAGAGAGGGCGACACAGAGAGAGAGAGAGAGCGACACAGAGAGAGAGAGAGAGGGCGACACAGACGAGAGAGAGAGAGCGACACAGAGAGAGAGAGAGAGGGCGACACAGAGCGAGAGAGAGAGAGGGCGACACAGAGCGAGAGAGAGAGCGCGACACAGAGCGAGAGAGAGAGAGAGGGCGACACAGAGAGAGGGCCGGCGACACAGAGCGAGAGAGAGACACAGAGCGAGAGAGAGACACAGAGCGAGAGAGAGACACAGAGAGGGCGACACAGAGAGAGAGAGAGAGAGAGGGCGACACAGAGAGAGAGAGAGAGAGAGAGAGAGAGAGAGAGAGAGAGAGAGAGACAGAGACAGAGAGACACAGAGAGAGAGAGGGCGACACAGAGAGAGAGAGAGAGAGAGAGAGAGACACAGAGAGAGAGAGAGACACAGAGAGAGAGAGAGAGAGGGCGACACAGAGAGAGAGAGAGAGAGGGCGACACAGAGAGGAGAGAGAGAGGGCGACACAGAGAGAGAGAGAGAGGGCGACACAGAGAGAGAGAGAGAGAGGGCGACACAGAGAGAGAGAGAGAGGGCGACACAGAGAGAGAGAGAGAGAGAGAGAGAGAGAGAGAGAGAGAGAGAGAGAGAGAGAGAGAGAGAGAGAGAGAGAGAGAGAGAGAGAGAGAGAGAGAGAGAGAGAGAGGGCGACACAGAGAGGAGAGAGAGAGAGAGAGACGGAGAAAGAGAGAGAGAGAGAGAGC